>NW_015555737.1:949397-966660 GCF_001515605.1 Sinocyclocheilus anshuiensis | reverse complement strand
GTGTTTTTTGAACATTAAAGCATGTCAACATATTCTGTTACACCAAATACACAAAATAATGATCTTTAAAAAAGCATCATATGACCCCTTTAATGTTTGTATGAAAAAAATAATTGTAACAAACAAATTGTACTCCTCACAAATTTCTGAGTGGTTTATTTCATTTTATTTTATTTTAGTTTAGTTTATTTTATTGAAAAATTGACGTTTGTGAGATGACATAGCACTTTTTAGTTATGAAAAAGTATTGTGAAATTATTATAAAAAATAGTTATGAAAAATTATTGTATCCTGTCCGATTACAATGTTTTCTGTTGATGTCTTTTAAATAAATAGTGCAAAAAAAGTTGAACTCACATTTAGGCAGTTGTGTATAAAGTACCTGAAAGCCATACTCAAGTAAAAGTACAGATATCTTACCAGAAAATGACTGGTAAAAGTTGAAGTCACCGTTTAGAATATTACGTGAGTAAAAAAAAGTCTTAAAGTATGTGATATTTATTGTACTTAAGTACGAAAAGTATTTTTAAAATCTTAAACGTACTCAAGTATTGAAATTAAAAGTACAAGTAAATGCAAAATGTAAAAGAAGCAAATAAATATATAAAATAAATGTTCATACAGAGTAGCAAGATTGTGTTCAGTTTTAACTCTTTCTTCCATTTTGAATTTTTGGGTAAGAATAAGAAGCACTTCATCCGGTACTTAGTGTCTTTCATTCCAACATGCATCTGAAATAGCATTTAGATGTATTTACACAGTTTAATGTATCTCAGAGGGAGGGGACATGAATGCATTTAACCTGCAGTTACACATGCATAAATAGGCCTAATGTTTTGTTTTTAACATAAAACATTGAATACTGATACTTGAAATAATTTAAAACATGAAAAAAATAGTCAAAATGTGAAATGAAAACTGCCATTAGGTGGCAGCAAGTGACTGTTAATGAGTGAGTCATTGAGATTCAACCGATTCATTCAAACGGCTGATTCATTCAGAAACAAAGAATTTGACTGTTGAGTGAATCACTGAATCATTTATTCAACCGATTCATTCAATCGGCTGATTCATTCAATAAGTAAACACCGTCCATTTCTCAGAGACGCAAAACAGTGCTGTGATCTTTGTTTGGAACTATTTTCATTGGCAAAATTGAGCAAAAACAAGCAATATTATGTCTAAATGTAAGTCACTTATTGCTTTAAAGAACTTATATAAAATTATTATTAAATGTGTTCATGCTGATATCTGCAGAAAAACAGTACTCTTTGTGTGATATAGATTAAGTTAACTATATTAAATTATATAAATATAAAAAGCATACAGAAGCATTTTTGCCGTCTACAATTTAGAATGCTTTGAATTTTGAGTTTTAATAGACTAATAAATCAATATGCGTGCACTCTGTGTGAAATAGCCTACTTGATAATGTCAGATCGCACATCATTACAACAACACTTACCATATTATCGCAGACGATGCTGTATCACACACCCCAGACTCGACTTGAGTTTGAAATGAAATCATCCGCGGTTGTGCGCGCACTTGTTTGCACATGAGCAAATGTGTTTTTTAGGAGTCTAACTTGCAAGCGCCAGACCACTGATTCGTCAAACCTGCTTTCCTGCAGTCCGTGTTCTTCTGACTTCTGACTATTTTGTAGTAAGTAACGAATATGCTTCGGGGAAATGTATCGAAGTAAAAGTATACATTTTAATTAGGAAATGTAGTGGAGTAAAAGTAAAAGTTGGCTGAAATACTCAAGTAAAGTACAGATACCAAAAAATACTTAAATACTGTAACAAAGTATTATTGTATGTTTGTATGGATGGAGGCCAGCCTGACTCCACTACAGCTACAGAGAAGCTACTGAGGGGCAGTGAGAGTTGAGACAGGTGAAAATATGATTGAGGGCTCAGCGATAAATCCTGTAAACTAGAGGTTCTGACCTGTGGTAATATGTTTCCTATGGCAATGCAATTCTGGAATTCCCCGAGGTGCTCTGGGCCTCTATGGAAGAAAAGCATTCAGCAGCTTTCTCTAAATTGAAGTCAATAATGGCTCGCCATTTATTAAGTGTTCTCAGATACTCTGGGCAGCTTCTGGAAGGGCTGCGATTGAGTTTTGAAAATATAGCAGACAAATAGGAATTGATTTATCGGCCCACAGATGAAAAAGGCAACAAAATACAAATATCAGCTTTGGAGCGGTAATCAGATGTTTCAGCTAGGCTGTTTTGTGAATATATTCGATACAAACCTTTTCATGATCCCTTTTAATATATTTGCCTCTTTTACTTGGATTACAGAAGATTGTATTGGCTCTATACTGACTCATTCCACATTCAAGCTTAATGTGTCGAGCTTTTTAGATTCATGCAGGGGAGCAGAGCAAGTGTGGAAGGAAATATCTTGTTATTGGGTTACATTACAACCAACCTCATTCGATCTCAAAAAAAGTGACAGACATCAATACTTTTACCTAATGACCCCGTGAAATGTGTTATAGGTACATCGTTTTCATCAACCGCTTCAGAACATTTCACCCTGCTTTATAAACGTGAACCGATCCTTGAGTACTGGAACAAAAAACTACTTATTTTGCATTAATCTGTTCAACGTTAATGTCTTATGCCGAGTTCACACTGCACGATTTTCAGACTCATCGGATCGCCGTTGTTTTCACACTGCGTGACTATCTGGGGTAGCATTCAGTTGCTGCTGTGTTCACATTGCACGATGGATCGGCGACAGGGGGTTTCACACTGCATGACTTCACAATAGGAAGAATCGCCGACAGCTCCAGATATTTAGCATGCCAAATCTTTCACGGGCGTCGGCGACGTGTCGGCGATTCCCTCAGATCGCCTCTTTGATAGTTCACACACCTGTCGGCGAGTGAAAAATCGGGCTAAAATCGTGCAGTGTGAACTCGGCATTAATCTCACAAAATGCTTCTGTTACGACACCTCAATATTTGCCAACACTATAAGATACAAAAATAATGTCAATATTTATTATAAATTTGGCAAATCTGATATTCACTTCAGTGAATGCATAAAAAAAAAAAAAAAAAAAAAAATGAGACAGAGAATGCTAATGAGACAGAGAATTTAAGCATTACTCTCTGTGATCTTGTTGAACTCTTGACAGTTGAAATATGGAAAGAGGACCTTGAGGATGAAAATAGACTTTGATATTGCGTTGGTGGTATAGTTGTGAGTTTAGCTGCCCTCCAACAAGTTGACCAAGGTTTGATTTGCAGCCAGAGCGTTGCCTTTAGCCTTCTTGTAGCTCAAATGGTACAGCATGATGCTAGCAATGCCAAGGTTATGGGTTTGATCGCCATCGATATGCCTTCGAATACAAGCTACTTTGGATGAAATTAACTGCCAGATCCATGAAATGCAAATTAATATCTGATTTTATAAATGTTTTAACAAATGTCTAACAATGTATGAACACTGCGAAACATTATAGCTAAAATTGTTTTTTTTTTCTGTCATGACATTGTAACTATGAATCTTTAAAATATGCATATTTAAACTTCTGAATTTTCATTACTCATAAGATTTCATTACACATATCTAATTCTTGGTATTACTCTTATCAATAAAAAAAAAAATATATATATATATATATATATATTAGTTTAAAGTTTAAACAAAATACTAAGTGATGTCCTCTCCAGTGGATGCATGCTCTGAAGGGGTTAAATTTAATATATTTTAATCCCCTGTATTTAAAGCACTGGTCTGAGCACATGTGGTTTTAAGGGTAGTAAGTGATAGTGCCATTATTGTCATTAATAAAATGAAAAATCAATGAACTGATAGATTTTAGTGATTATTAATTGAAACGTGGAAATGTAAAGTTTAATAGCATGTATGTTGTGGGACGTGTTTTGTCTAATGTCTCAGAAATCAGCGAATTGTTGTGACAAGCCTCAACCGAACGTTCTTCCAGTAATGTTAATTGAATGTTAGTTCAAATCTATTTGGTTTATAATAATGTTCTAAAAACGTTAAAAACATTGTTCATGGAATGTGTTTCTGAAATGTTCTAGTTGGACATTTGTGAAACATTTTTTAAATGCTACTACTTTTTTTAGAATGCCAATAGAACATTCTAAAGTAACAATGTTTGTGAAATGATAAAAAGGAATGTTTCTGTAATATTTGTGAATAACCAAATAAATAAATAAATTTAAAAGAGAACATTCAAAGACAACATTTAAAAATAACACTTCCATTGCTCACTGGGAAAATTAGCAAAACATTCTTGGAACATATTATTGTTAGCTGGGTATTCATGATAATGCTGTGGGTAATACTATTAGACATAGATGTATCATCATTTGCCATCATTTATCATCATAAATTGTTCTTTAATAAAGCTGAAACCTCTAAATCTTCAAGGACAAATACTTTTAAGTTAAAACCTAAAGCTAGCCTAAAGCTAATGTTCATGTGGTGCAGTTTAAACATAAGTCATTAGGTATGTCCCAATTAGTGTACTTATGCACTATTATATGCTGTTTTGTAGTATAAATAGTGTGTTCACACTAGGGCTACACGATTAATCGAAATTAAATCACAAAGGCCATAAATCGCGATTAGGCAGAAGCTGCGATTGTCATGCGTATCTTTCAGTGAAGCACGGTTCTGTGATCAGCAGTAAATCTCCATCCGAAGGCCAGAGGGCGCTCTCGCGCGGAAACTCCAAACACACCCCGCAGAAGAAACCCAGGAAATCTTTATAGCGGTTGCTGAATAAACAGAGATTTAGCTGCTTTCATTAATTCAACGTGACTAATAAACACACGACTACAACAATATATGGTTTATCTGAGTTCGTCTTATTATAATTTTTATTTTAATAAAGTATATAATAAATGCAATGCTAATCGACATAGCCTTTATCACTGCTTAGAATACTATGAAATATGTTGCGTGCCTTATTCTGTGTAAGAAGCCACATCATCTCACAGAAGGATTTATTTCAAACACTCGACTGTTATGAAGTTTTGTTATGAAATGTGGTATTTTCACGTATTGTCAGATGGAGCAGTATTTACTACACAGAGACGTAGTTTACTGACAAGCGACGCAAACAGCTTTCATAATCACAGAACAATTTCTTCGATTTCATAATCGCGCGATTAAATCGTCTGCGATTATGAATGCGATTTTGCGTAGCTTGTCAGTGAACTACAGCTCTGTGTAGTAAATGCTGCTCCATCTGAAAAACTACTAATAACTACTTTACTACTAATCACAGAACCGGCTTTACTGACGAGATACGCATGACAATCGCATTCGATTGATTGTGCAGCCCTAGTTCAAACTGAAAATTTCAAAAATAAAAAGTGTACTTAAACTACACAGATGATGAACTTAAATAACCAGTAAAAAAAAAAAAAAAACGAAGTGTGGAACGTTGAACACTTCATGCACTCAACTGTTGCAGCTTTAATTACGTATTGGAGGGGGACGGGCTATCAGACTCCGATTTTGAATGACAAAATAACCTTATATAATTTATAGTGTATAGTTTATAGTGTGTCATTTGAGATGCAGCTACTTAGTTAGACATTGCTAATTCAACTGAATGCTAGCTCCGTTACAGCCTCTTGTCATATTCTGTCCTGTACCAACCTTTGAGGAATGTAATTCTAAGTTAACTGTCACCTGACAGAAGCCATTAGCCTGATAACTTAACGTTAACATCTCATTTCAACACGAAGCGCATTGGCACGGTTAAATCCCACAGGCCCTCAGCCTAAATGACTGGACAGTTGCATGAGGACTTTGCTGGGTGCTTTGGAGAGGAGGGCAGTACGGGTTTAGCATTGCAATTGGAATTGATTTCCATACATGGCCCATTACATGTGGATGCACTTCACCTATTGAAAGCCAGGATGACACGCTCTCATACACTGCAGTAAAGCGTTCTCTCAGGAGACACCAGCTCTGTGACCTAACCTCTTTAAGAGACATGGCGTATATTTGCATCATATTCAGCTGATGGCTGTTTACGACTGCTTACACGCATGAAATATGACAGGAAAGCGTGGCTGTCACAGAGGCATGTCGTTAATTATGGACAATGCAGTGACCTTTGAATTTATCTGCATATTCCAGGGCGGTTATTATAAAGGCATAGTTATGTTTTTAAAGGGACAGTCTCCTACATGCCCTTTTGCAGTAATGATTGTAGATGCTAATTTCATGGTGTTGAATTATTACCCTATTTGTTTACCATTGTATTTTTATAAGGTACTTTAAAGATGTATAAAAATGTACTGTGATGGTAATACTATGGTACTTTCATATATACCATAGTACTGAAGTCTCATGATATATACATATAGGTGCATCTCAATAAATTAGAATGTCGTGGAAAAGTTCATTTATTTCAGTAATTCAACTCAAATTGTGAAACTCGTGTATTAAATGAGCTTCTCCACCCTTCCTCCAGACTCTAGGACCTTGGTTTCCAAATGAAATACAAAACTTGCTCTCATCTGAAAAGAGGACTTTGGACCACTGGGCAACAGTCCAGTTCTTCTTCTCCTTAGCCCAGGTAAGACGCCTCTGACGTTGTCTGTGGTTCAGGAGTGGCTTAACAACTGTAGCCAAATTCCTTGACACGTCTGTGTGTGGTGGCTCTTGATGCCTTGACCCCAGCCTCAGTCCATTCCTTGTGAAGTTCACTCAAATTCTTGAATCGATTTTGCTTGACAATCCTCATAAGGCTGCGGTTCTCTCGGTTGGTTGTGCATCTTTTTCTTCCACACTTTTTCCTTCCACTCAACTTTCTGTTAACATGCTTGGATACAGCACTCTGTGAACAGCCAGCTTCTTTGGCAATGAATGTTTGTGGCTTACCCTCCTTGTGAAGGGTGTCAATGATTGTCTTCTGGACAACTGTCAGATCAGAAGTCTTCCCCATGATTGTGTAGCCTAGTGAACCAAACTGAGAGACCATTTTGAAGGCTCAGGAAACCTTTGCAGGTGTTTTGAGTTGATTAGCTGACTGGCATGTCACCATATTCTAATTTGTTGAGATAGTGAATTGGTGGGTTTTTGTTAAATGTGAGCCAAAATCATCACAATTAAAGAATCAAAGACTTAAACTACTTCAGTCTGTGTGCATTGAATTTATTTAATACACAAGTTTCACAATTTGAGTTGATTTACTGAAATAAATGAACTTTTCCACGACATTCTAATTTATTGAGATGCACCTGTACAGTATACAGTACTTTAAAGACTACCATAGTACTACCATGGTACCATGGTATATGGTACTTCTTATTTTTATGTGTACATTTATATTTACATGGTACTTCATGGTAACTCGAAGAACTATGGTACTACAATGGTACATATCCATAAAATATGAATATTATTATTATTTAAAATATTACAAAGTACCATGGTTTTTTAGTATGACATTATTTTGGTCATGTACTATGGTAGTAACATGGTATTCTTGGAAGTAACCATGGAGTACCATGTAAAAAAACCATGGTACATGAATTTCATTAAATATGGTTATATTTTTTTTACTGAATAACTTTCTGAATGCTATAGTAAAAACCTGATTAACATAACATGTAATTTTATGGCAAAATAATGTAAAATGTATGGTGTTATTTTTTTAAAGTACAAAATATGAATTACATTCCCTGTGATTATATTTCATATTCTATGTCAACTTGGTAACATTATACAAGCTGTATATAATGTTAACATTATATGAGCTGTTAAATACATATATACACCAACGCTGCTATACTGGAAACGTTTTCACCATATTTTTATGGTGAAATTTTACTGTAAACATTCATTAATTCATATAAGATAAATATTATCCAAAATAGGATTTTTTTTCTTCTAATTTTACTATGATACTATGTCCTAAAACCCATGGTACAGTGAAATCAATCAATCAATCAATGTCAACCAACCAATTAACCAATCAATCAATCAAGATTATTTGAATGTTTTTCAAGAACATATTTTGATCTATACTATTTAACTCAATGTGTAACTTTCTGTAATAAATAAATAAAAGATTATTATGTTAGTGTTATTGCTAAGAAGCATTAATGGTGTTGCAGGTAAGGTTGCATGGAGACTATTTGACTATTGAAGTTGAACAAGGCTTTAAGCTCACGATGGCATCTCTCTCTCTCTCTCTCTCTTTCTCTCTCTCTCTCTCTCTCTCTCTCTTTCTCTCATGTGTGCACATTCTCTCGTTACTCAGCAGAAGGTGGCACTGGGCGTTGTGTGATGCCATGTGCCGCTACTGGCATGTCCAACACTGGCATGATGCCCGTTCCCTCCTCTGCTCCGTTGGCATGCCTCAGGGGAGTGTGTGCGTGTGTGTGTCCGAATGAGAGAGTGATTCCCTTCTGCATCTTTTAAAACATGCTATATTTATGGCTAAGGGTGTGTGCGTGTGCACATGAGCATATGACAGCCCCATGGCTCTGGATTTGTGAAGATGATAAATGTGGGGTTGTTTCACACCCTGGCCTGTCTGAGCACTATTTAGTGAGCAGAAGATTGTCACTGTCCCAGCGTCTCCGGGCTTCAGCACTTACCTTCCCATAGTAACTCCTTAACACAATTACTACTGAATAACAGGTCCTCTTCCTTTTATTAAGACTAATCGCTGCTTATTAATGAGAGGGGCGCAGTGCTCCACCCACGAGTGTCAGAGAAAAATGAGCTAGTAGTTTCAGTCTGGCCATTTTTGTTCCTGTAGGCATGTAGTGCAAACTACATCATTACTGCAGAGGTGAAGACATCATGTATCCAATCAGGGGGGCTCTGTACCATCACTGAAAATGCAGTAACTTGCTGTAGAATTGTAAATGATCACTTTCTAATTTTAAATATATACCTTTTCAGTTGTAAGTGCGAAAACATTTATGGGTGAACCTTACAAAAACATGTCCAGGTCATATTTCAACAAAACAAAACAAAACATTGAATGAATAAATGAACAAAGTGAAATCATGTTTTGCTTAATATAATATAAATATAATAAAATATATATTTAAAAAAGTAAAGGTTACTTTGTTACATTCTATTATCATTGCTGATATATATAATATATATTTTAGAATATTACACTTATTTATTCCTTGTTTTAAATTATATTAGTAATTTGAAAGAAGGTCAAAAATTTGAAATAATTACGATTGATGGGTGGATTCACTTTATTTATTTATTTATGAATGATTATGTAACATTAAATATTTGAGTAATGGCTTTATCATCACAGGATATATTTGAGCAAAATTTAGCTTTATCGTGACAGGAATCAATTACATTTTTAAACATTTGTTTCACATTTCACAATATTGCTGTTTTTAGTGTATTTTTGATCAAATAAAGGCAGCCTTGATGAGCAAAAAAGACTTCTTTCAAAAACATTTAAAAATATATAAAAATTATTCCAACCTTTTGACCAGTATAGTGTATTTATTTAAAATTACATTTATATTAATTTATTTGCTTGCAATATAGTCATTTCTGAAATTGGGATGAGAATTTGCTTACTTTTCTCAACATTATGTCACAATACTTAAATAAAACTAAAAACAAAATACTAAAATAAATAAAAATGGTATGTCCTAAATAGTATTCATTTTAAGAAAAACCTAATTTATCCAATTTTTTTTCTTATAATTCAGGGTTGAAGTATGACCCATATGTGTCCTTGAGAGATTCACCCTTATGCTTAATATTTCATTTGTTTTATTGTTATAGTTTTAGTATAAGGGCATTGTTCCTGAACATTCTCCACAAAGACTGGGCACTGGTGATGATGAAAAATTTGTTGGCAAAAAAATCTAAGTCTGAGGACTATGTAACTGTCATGTAAGTCAGAAAATGGCCTGTACTAGAAATGAACCGAAGACAGAGCAGTTGTACAAGATTTGGCCTGAGTTGTCTTGCACATTCTCTCTAAGTGCCCTTCCCACAAGATTTTGGTTATCATACCTTGTTACTAAGGTTACAGCACCCCGTCCTTCACCTCACAGTCACAATTTTCCCTTTCTGAATCACAAGACGGCTGAGTAACCCTGAGTCAAAACATGATGCCACGTGAAAGAAAGAGATAAATTAATCTTAGATTGCCTTGCTTTATCCTCCTTTCATTTTTGGTCTTATTTATTTAACTTGAGATTGAATGAAATTCTTTTGAGAGTTTTAACTTCAGTTGGGATTTCAAGGTGCTTCATTTATTCTCCAAAGCGTCTCCTATTTTACTGTAAAATGATAACTCTCACAATGTCCCTTCAGCTGCGATCTGAAGGTCATTAAATTATTCCCATTCAGGTTCTGCACTTTCTCTCTGTATGAGATGTGTTACAGAAGTGCAGGTTATTAATTAATTTATTTTCCTTCTATTTTAGGATGATCGTTTGAGTCAGTTCTGTGGATTAACTGAAGCATATTGACGTGTTTATGAGATTTGGAATTCATTTTCTCTGCAGCATGTTGTGTATTATCGACGTACGTGACAATATTACGCATTTGACGGTTTTTGCAATTACAGTTTTTTGTGTAACGTGTTCGTTTAAGTGTCTTTGAATCCTTAAGGGTGTTTACAGAACCCTTCTAAACTGAAAATAAATGACATTTAATTCCTAAATGCGTGTGTGCTTTCGCTCGCACATGCTCACACATCCCCGTTTTGTATTCTGGTATGGTCTTTGTAAACGCCGTTTAGTCTAATTAGGCTTCTGTATCCATCAGGAGCGCGTGTGTGTATAAAGGAAGCTTTATCTGAAAGCGGCACATTTCTTAAATGTCTGTGACTGCTCTCTCTCCTCCAGAATTCCCGTGTCTGTAGAGTTTGGCTGTAAAAGGCAATTTGATAAGAGTATCTCATTGAGACGTAATTGGCGAGGCTCAGGTGAGTGTTCGACCCTGGTCCTCGGTTTATCAAGTGACCAAATTTCCTGCCGAAGAGGCAGAAGGTGAAAAGGAGAGTGAGAATGAATGGCAGACATGAGCTCTGGGAAAGCATTTGATTTCTACAGATGACCCATAAGGTTTTAGTCTGTCTTTTTCTCCTCATCATACTAGTATTGTGTAGCTGGACAATAAAGTCTGGTTGTGCAGCTCATACCTGGATTGTCTATTTAAACTGAAAGTGACCATTCATTCATTCATTCATTTATTCATTCATTCATTCATTCAGTCATTTAGTCAGTCAGTCAGTCAGTCATTTATTCATGTTTGCGGCTGAAAGCAAATGATCATGATTGATAGACAACTATGCCTGGGAAAAGACATCAGCAGAGAAAATAAAAAGAAAAAAAAGCCCAAGATGAAGTCCGTGCATCACTTTCAGTTAACTTACGTTCATAATCCTGTAAGACTTTTTTTGGCTGTTGACGTTAATAACGTCGGTAATAATTTCACCAACAACGCATCTGCCTTAATATTCTAGTTTCCTTGACTTAAAATTCATTATATAAAAACAATGAGGCAATAACGATTGGTTAATTAATAATAATCATAAGGTTTCATTGAATAACACTGTTAAAATGCATAATGTAATACAAAATAAACAATGTAGGGTATGTACATTACATCACAAATGCCTGCAAAAGGCGCCGAAGGCCTGGTAATTGCTGGTGTCACACTTACAGGACGATCAAATCCTTAATATTGACCAAACATTTCATTCAAATAGCCACTTAATCTTTCATTTTTGGCCTTTGTGATAGAAATGCTACAGCCTCTATAATTTCCTCAACAAAAATATGTGGACATTACAACCCTTACAAAAATTAAGCATGGTTTTATCGTAGTAAAACTGCTTAATTTTCTTTTTGTGTGATTTCTGAATGCTTGAGACTATAAAATCAATCAGACAACTGTATTAATAAAAGCATAGCCATAGGTAGGCTAACTGTCTAGAGCTACAATTGTAATTTATAAATAATACAATTTAATTAGTTTGTTTATTTACTTTTATGTTTTATTAAAGTTCTGTTTTGACTATAGTAGTTATAGTAGACCCCTATAGTTTTTTTTTACTTCCATAATATTTGAGGGAGGGGGCACAACAATACAGTTCTGCTTAGGGCACCTATTTGGCCAGCAGCGGCCCTGATTATAGTGTTTGTAGTACATCCTGGCCATCTGTTGTGATCGGATCCATCCATGATTTTTCGACAGGTGACTGCTTGATTGCGCTGACCAAAGAAATTGTTTGGGGTTTGTGCTGCATAGCTCAGTAGCTTAGTACATATAAGATACATAAATGTAGTTTCATTTGTCTGAGTACAAGGTTTTATTTTTTCAATTTTGCACCTTGTTTTGTCCCACTTCTCAAGAATGACTGAAATAATACAATTGATTTATTTACTTTTATATTTTATTAAAGTTCTATTTTGACCCCTATAGTAGGGTTTTTTTTTTTACTTCCATAATATTTGGAGGAGGGGGCACAACAATACACTTCTGCTTAGGGCACCCATTTGGCCAGCAGTGGCCCTGGTCCCGTACGTGACTTCCCTTGTCCCGTTAAAATAAAAGAGCTTAAAGTGTGTGAAATACAATGTTCTCAGTGCCACTGCACTCAACAACCCCGCGGTTGGGTTACTGCCCAGAAGGTTGAGTTAAACATTTAACCCAACTGTTGGTTGAAAACAACCCAAGCAGACATCTGAAATCTGTTGTGGGCATTCTTGGCAGTTTTTCTGAGGCTTTTTTAAAAATATTGTTCCTATCGATATCGGAATTATGTAACTAGACGAAGAAACAAGGAGATACACACACTCTATAAACTGTCCCCCCTGCATTTAGGCAGGTATTTCCATCTGATTCAAACAGGGCAAAACAAATCACCGTAACAAATCATCATATAAAATGTGTAAAAATCAAGGAAATTTCTCTGGCATTTCGTTCTCTTTGCTGTATCGGAAACGTACCGAACTGTGACACCACTGTGTCGTATCGAACCAAACCGTAAATTTTGTGAACCGTTGCACCCCTAATATATATATATATATATATATGTGGGCTAATGCAACATTTGAGATATTTTTAATATTTTAATATTTAATATAGTATATTTCATCATTCTTTGCTGAATAAAAATTATTAACATGTACACCTACCCCAACCCTAAACCTACCCTTACAGTAGGATAAATACAGTGTTGGTAGCATAGTCTGATAGCATTATTTGTCAGAACACCTGGCTCGCGATATATATATATATATATATGTGGGCTAATGCAACATTTTAGATATTTTTAATATTTTAATATTTAATATAGTATATTTCATCATTCTTTGCTGAATAAAAATGTCAAATGAACAGCGTTTCTTTGAAATATATATTTCAACCATTTACAAGTATTTACTGTCACTTTTAATATTTAAATATAAAAAACGTACTTACAGGCTGTGAGTCAGAAGCACCAGACTGTCCTTGCAAAGTTGGAACTGCCCCCCTTTATTGAAACAGCCTTTGTGCACAGAGACATTGTAGGCTACTCTGCAGGTTCAGGAAACAGTCCTCCAATAAAATGCGCTGCACACATCTGAATATTTGGATTGAAGTGTTCTGGAACAGTGTTGTAAATACAACTTAACCACTGATTTCTAGTCGTGTCCTCTTTTGGAAGGCCAAACAAAGTAGTTTCGTTTTCATAACGAAACACACAGTGTCACACACGCCGGGCTAGAGTGAGCGGAGGCCGGCGGGCTAGAGTGAGGAATGGCAGGCGGGCTTGAGAATGGCGCGGCCGGTGGATTCGATGAAGGAGCGTCTGGTGGGCTTGCGGCAACCACATGTGACGACACAACAATACTACAGTGAGAATAAAAGTTACGCCTTCTTTTTTTGTGTGAACATTTGGGCGGTGTTATGCACATCTTCCCACACAGTGACATAGACATGTGGGGGCATGTTTAAACGAGGCGTTTTAGGAGGGCGTGGACAAGTCTTAAATTTTATAAAGAATATATCTTTGGGTTTGAGACTTTAGACTTTGCAACTTTAGGGATCTTATCTATGCACGAACAGCTTGTAACACTCCAAAGAGAAAGGAAAACTTGAAACCGCATCATATGACCCCTTTAAGATAAGTTGTAAAACACATTTCAGCATCTATACTGACAAATTTGTATCATTTTCATTCCATCTTATTCCAGGATATGTCATTTTAGTAGTCTGTTAACCTTTACTTAACTGGATCAGGTGACTTCTGTTGGCTTTCAGAGGGTTAAAAACTAATGCAGAGCTTTTACACAGATCTGTTCTGACCGCTGTAACGTTTAAGGCTTTGCTTGAGTGTGTGTGTCTCTGAATCTAAACTATGCTGCTGTCATTCTGCTGTCCTTAGGGACCACAAGGTGCTGGGAACCCTGAGGGAAGTGGGGAGACTGTGAGTGCTTGTTAGATTTTAATAATATTCATGCTTCACATGGACACACAGAACCTGCATATCAGACCTAGATCTTAAAACGCAAAAAGATGGAGTATATGACATGTGGAACTTGGAAAATGTCAATGTGCTCTATATCTGCTCTATAATTTGTAGGGCTGGGCTAACAATATGGAATTCTCGATTTTAATCGATTCTCATTTTAATGAACCGATATCGATTCTTAAATCCAAAGAATCGATCTATACTGTTTTCGTTTAATGCGTGAACAAAAATTTATGAAAGATTATTTGTAGCGCACCTCCCATCCAGTAAATCACAAGAAGCTTTTTGCTTGGTCAGTTTTGATATGAAACAAAGTCTCAGCTTTCAAATTCTGTCAATTGCATTACAAAAGTCAAACAATAAATAATGATTTGGCACACTTTAATGTGGCGTGACAGATCACTGTAGTGCCTCACTTCTGGCAACATGTGAACAGATCGTCTCTTCCTCTTTACCACTACTTATAGCACCAAAAGAACATGAATAAAAAGAAAATATAGAAACAGTATAACTTACCAAAATGTATAACGTCTCATGTAATCACTCAATCAGAGTTTCAACTGCAGAAAGACATCAGTGAAACAGCTTGTAAACAATGTCACGATACATTTAAGAGTTATCTGGCTCAGTTTAAACGAGGCGTTTTAGGAGGGCGTGGACAAGTCTTAACTTTTATAAAGAATATCTCTTTGGGTTTGAGACTTTAGTCTTTGCAACTTTAGGGATCTTATCTATGCACGAACAACTTGTAACAGTCCAAAGAGAAAGGAAAATTTGAAATTGCATCATATGATCCCTTTAATACATCCTCGAATAATCCTTGTATTAATAATAATTATTAAAAAAAACTTACTCAACCCAAAGTTTTGAACAGTGGTAGTATGTGTTTATATAATATATTATAAACTAATAATAATATATTTATTTGATATTTCAGATGATTGTAGAGAATCAGAGTTAGAGATGCCAGATTCACAAATTAATTATCTTTGTAATAATTAACAGATTTGCAAAATGGTCTGAAATTTTGTTCAATTTTCATCTAATTCAGTTGGATTCATTTGGACAGTTCACTCACACACTGAATTGTTTGCAGCGGTTTCTCCCACCGAAATGGTAACTGGATATTTTATAAGACAGAAAATGAAAAGAGCATTGGATGAGGTGGATATTTGCCTGCACTCGCCGAAAAAAAAGGCACAAAAGCTGTCACTGGGCCGGTACCCTTTCAAAAGCTATTAATATCTATCATTTAGGTACTAATATGTACATTTTTGAGGCCAATGTGTAACTTTAAGGTACCAATCTGCACCCTTAAGTGGTATATATGGTGCAAAGGTGAACCTTTTGCAAAGGTACTGCCCCAGTGACAGCTTTTTGTACCTTTTTTTTCTTGAAAATATCTTCTATAGTTTGTCAGTGGCGAACTAGCTCTTTATTACAAGTTCAGTTTGTGAACAAATCTGTGATGCAGGTAGAGATGATTTATCTCCATTTACTGTATATCCAAAAACGAGCATCAAAATATGGGCACACTTTTTTAAAGGGGGGCTGTGTGACCCAATGCTGATAAAAGGCTAGAAACATCCCTGGTTTAAACCTCAGTCTGCCATCCTACAAACATACACAAGCCTTTGACAGTGGCCCCATTTTCAACAGAAAGCATGGCTCTCCTCCCACCAGGGCTCACTACAAAACATTTCAGCACTCAAATCGCTCTCCTGAGCCCCAGCTAACCTCTTTGGTTTTTATCTAGCTGCACTTAATCACAGGTCACAGTCTGACACCAGCTTAATGTGTCTTGCTGATCCGTTAATTGCTTAATTTAAATCCTTTGAATTAAAAACCTGGACAGGTTTCACCTGACGTGTTCTTGACGCTGAGAAGAACACATGCGATGAGTCAGAGGCCCTGGCAGTTAGCAGAGATGCACAAAGGCAGGAGAAAACACATCTCGATAACTGCGGTATAGAGCTGTGAGTGCATCCAGTTGGTAAATCAAAGATCAACATTTGCTTTTAGTGATCACAGGGGTTGTAGACATGCTTGCTTCATTGTTATTATGTGGTTTAGGATGTGTATCTTCAGCCGTGACTGGGAGAGAGAGAGAGAGCGGGAAAGAGACAGGTAGATATGTAGCTCATATACTTCCTGTCCTCCTCACAGGTATTCATATCTGTCAGAAGCAGGCACTGCAGTGATCTGTGACTCTATTGTGTATGCATAATTCAACGAGTACACTCCATCATAGCAGCTTCACTGTGCTGATGGACACCACCATATGCTTCCATGAATAAGAGAGCAGGAGAACGAGATTTGGGATTGCTGCTGATGCCGTTGTGAGTGTAATGATAGGAAATGTAAAAGGAAATATCAATCTTGCTCAAATCTAAAGTGGGGCTCAAAGTTCACATTTAAAATAAAGGAACATTATGATGTAAAATAAAGAAGCAATGTTTGCATAATCAAAAATGTTGACAAGGCAACATTTCTCATTTTAATTTTGTTTATATTTTTTCTTTATGTCTTATATCAATGTAGCTTAATTCTAAAGTGCAGTCCAAAGTTCACGTTTAAAACAAAGGAACATTATGATTTAAAATAAATCCCCCCCCCCCTTTGTAGTCTTGTTCTTTATTTATTAATATTTTTATGTTTGTTGTATTTATTTGTTTAACTTGACGTACTAAAATAACTAAAACTAAAACTGCAATAAAATATGCAGACATTAAAAAAGACAAAACACCCCCAAAAAATCACTAACTGTAACTAATATTAAGATG
>NW_015555737.1:948754-949282 GCF_001515605.1 Sinocyclocheilus anshuiensis | reverse complement strand
GCACTCTCCACCAGGTACAATATTCTGATTGTTTGCATCTTGTTTTTAAGCCCATAAATAATAATGTACTCATTCTAATAAATGTATATTGTAATGTACTAAATATATATAAAAAATATATATATTCTAAATATTAATATTAATAAAAGACTATAATATATTTCATATCTAATATAATATTGTTGGGAATATTAGTAGCATTCTGACTTGAACTCTGTGTGATCGGACAAACCAGTTTTTAATCACCCAATAGGCATAATTGATATTTAAATGTGGGCAATGTGTCATCTATTTTCTTTTCTTTTTTTTCAGATTTCTGACATCAAAAAATCCAATGATTTCAGAGTCATATTTGGTTCTTAGTTTGAATATGTGGTCTTTTTGGTTCTTTATTTATTAATATTTTTATGTTTGTTGTATTTATTTGTTTAACTTGACGTACTAAAATAACTAAAACTAAAACTGCAATAAAATATGCAGACATTAAAAAAGACAAAACACCCCCAAAAAATCACTAACTGTAACTAA
>NW_015555737.1:918927-948744 GCF_001515605.1 Sinocyclocheilus anshuiensis | reverse complement strand
TCTCTCTCTCTCTCTCTCTCTCTCTAGTAAACCTCTTTTTCTAGTGGCCCAGCCAGAAAAGGCAACAAGCAATGCTTTATCCAGACTCCAGCATTTAAACGTGACAAAAGGGAATACTGATGAATGTCCGCCCCTCCTCCTGCGCTCGTCTCCCCTACTTCGTTTTTTCCCTCTCGCCCCGCACACCCACGTCCTCTCACACGCAGCCCTCCCTCCCGCGCTCACACTTCTCTCTCTCTCTGTCAGAGGACAATAGAGCGAGGTGGACAGAAATGGCTCTTTGAGTGACACAGGTTGGCACCTCATTCAGTGTGTGTATCAGAGGCCGCTGGGATGAATGATGCTCTCTCTGTAAGTCCCCTGCTTTGCTCTGACACGCAATTCCACTGGCATCAATATCCATAAACCCAGGCCGCTGGTCTTCTAACCTTAACAAATGTTCCTGTTTTTCCCCATGTGGTGCGTATTGTACGCTTGTGTGCTCAATCATTTGATTAGGGATGATGAGATATTAGATATCTCCAACCTTGCTAATGCACTACAATGGCAGTGCTCGAAGTCTCCGTTGGATGTGTACATAAGCCCCATGCTCAAAGTCTCCGCTGGATGTGTACATAAGCCCCATATCTTGTTTCTCTTTTATCTTTGACTTGACTGTCAGATCCAATTAGAATGGCAGGCTATTGAGGATGCTCTCCTTCTTTGTTGGCTGCAGTCTTCTGGAAAGATTTCATGCTCGCTCCTTCTATTAATCTATCAACATGTCAACAGCTTTTTCCAGGCCGGAGAGAATAGCATAAGCCCCGCCTCTTTCGCAACCTCAGTTTGAGTCCGGCCGTCCACGATTTTTCGAGTCTACACATGATAAGTTTAATAGTCTTATAATGTAATCATATGTTACAGAAATGTCAGCCAAGCAAGAAGCCATAAAATGCAGGAGCCGTAATAGGGATTGAGTCAGTTCTGATTCAAAATTATACAGGGAGGTTCAGGGACCATGAAATAAAAGCCATTTCTCTTCACAGACAATCATGTTGAGTTATTTTTATATTAAGGTGCAGAGTTGCTTAATATAACAGAGGTCCATTCGGATGGCATGCTACCACATTATCTATTTCTCCATTACCCAGAATGAATGTTGTGCACAATATGCAAATTTTTGTATGTACAATGACCTAAATGTGCAGAATACAATACAGTACGCTATACAGAATACTGTATCCCATAATGCATTGCTGTCAACTTAAACATTTTCAGTATGATGAATGAACCAGAAGTAATATAATTTTTTTTCACAGCTGGTGTCACAGAAAATATCTTATTCTGAACCCATTAAACTTGATGAACTTTCAATTGAGAGTTTTCCACAAAATTGGATTAACAAAAAGAGTAATTTATGTTTTCAATATTATGACTTCATTCCAATTGCAATATGACAAGTCAAGGTAGCATGCACTATGGTCAATCATAATAAATCATAGTAATATCATTTGTTTTTGTCTTGCAGCTGATGTCACAGAAAAAAATTTCTGTCTTGACATATTGAACTGAACTTCCAGGTGATTTCAACAAAATTGGATTTAAAAAAATGCTAAATCCAAATAATCATTTTTATTTCCAATATTGTGACTGATGGCCAATAGCAAAATTACAGTCTTGTTGCAGCAAGGTGGTATGTACTATAATAGCTGAAAATCATGAATAATAATATAGTAATAGTAAATAGTTTTTTTTTTCACAGCTGATGTTTCAAAAAAATCATTCTTAGCCTATTTAACAGAACTGTCAAATTATTTTTTTTCCACAAAATTGGATTAAAAAAAAAATCGAAATAATAATTTTTATTTCCAATTTTTTGACTGAATGCAATGAATGAATTGCAACATGACAGTCATGATACAAGGTTGTATGTACTTTAGTTGAAAATCATGAATAATGTGTTTTTGTTGTTGTTGTTTTTACAGCAGAACATAATCTTTCTTAACTGTCAAATGATATTTTTTCCACAGAATTCCATAAAAAAAAATCTAAATAAATAGTGTCTCCAATATTATGACTGAATGCTTATTGCAATATGAGAGTCATGTGGCAAGGAAGCATATAATAGTTGAAAATCATGAATAGCTGCTGAAAAAAAATTCACAGCTGAAAAAAAAAAACTTTCTTAACCCGGTTAACTGAATTGTTTAATTATGTTTTTCCACAAAAAATAAAAAATATTTTTTATTTCCAGTATTGTGGCTACAGTCATGTTACAACAAAGGAAGAATGTACTATGATAGTTGAAAATCATGAACAATTAAAATGTTTACATTGTAGGTCAAAAAGTGTCACAACGACCGCCGTTAACAAACATCGATCTTTATTCTTACAAAATCCTGATCGCTGTCTCTCAAATGGAAATTATGCACAATAGGCAAAGTGTAATTTGATATCCATTGATTGGGTGGAGATCCATTCAGAGGATGAGGAATTGCAGTTATTGGTATTGATTTCAATAACTAGACTGTTACAATCCATTCAATATGGACTCGCTCAATAGAGTGGAGAAATGAACTACGGTTTCTTTCAGTGATGGATTTTCCTCAGCGCTGTCAGTTAAAGTAAGCCCCTGACAGAGCTCCTGAGGGGTTTTATTGGTAAACCCATTCAGTATGCGTGTGTTGGGCAGGAAATGGCCAGTTAGCTCCGGTGCGACTGTGTCGCTTTAAATGACAGCACGGATATATACAAATCATCCGGTTTAAGTAGCCAATCACGCACTGGTCCTGAGGGACCTGAACCAGTCCAATAGCTGACATTAGTATTGATCTTTTTTGCATGGGTCATCATTCAGACTTTCCTGTTTCCCTGGACGTTAGTTTGAGAGACTTGTTACACTGAATCACCAGTATAAACACTGAATCATGGTTAGTAGACTCCAACACAGTGGATGATTCAAAGCATTTTATTGAAAATGCAGTATGTTCAGTTCTGTTTAAATCTGAAGGTCACTGGCTATTCCATTTGGCAATCAGTGTCACTGAAGAAGAGAATGATGGATGTAATGAAATATTTTACAGAATTACTTTTTCTATGAATAAACTCTTTTTACTTCACAAAGCTATTGTATTACTTTTTTTGTGTCATTTTTGAGCTAGACATCCCACATCATTGATTTTATTCATGTTTTTTACTTTCATTATGTGATAAAAAATGGCCTGTTCCTCCATTTGGGTTCCACAGAAGACAGCAAATCACACAGCTTTGCAGTGACATGAGTGGATAAATGATGACAGAATTTTCATTTTTAATAAATTATTCCTTCAAAATCTGGATTTCTAACTGGAAACAGGTGTCTGCGCTTAGGCAGCAGGTCATTTAAATATGCAGGCAGCGGGTGAGTGCATTAATATTGCTATGTATGCGTCAGTGCATAATATGTGAGGTGCCTGTAGCAACAGAATGTGCTGCAATGATCTGTATGCATGTATAAGTGTTCATCGCTAGCCTGGTGTATTATGGCATGTGTCCAGCTGATGGGCAGACATGCTGAGTTTGTCCCTATGCACATGGTTATTATTCATAAGTCTCTTGTGCTCACCTAGGCTGATTTTATTGATCAAAAATACAGCAAAAACAGTAATATTGTCAAATAGTATTACTATTCAAAATAACGTTGATAATAATGTTTTCTATTTGAATATATTTTAAAATGTAATTTATTCCTGTGTTAGCAAAGCTGAATTACTCCAGTCTTCAGTGTTACATGATCCTTCAGAAATCATTCTAATATGCTGATGTGCTGCTCAATAAATATTTCTTATTGAAAACAGTTGTTGCTTTAATGTTATTTAAAAAAGTGTATCTAAAATCTACTGTATAATACAGTATACAGTTGATGTGATATGAAGTTACTCATACCCTGATGAAGTATTAAATGAGTGTTATTTTTATTCTAATCTCTAAACTAGCCTGATCCATTAACAGCCTGTGGTAATCACTGCTCAAAAGTTTGGTTGAGGTGGCAGGAAGGAAGACAGCTGGTGCGACGGCTACAATAATTTATTAGCTGCTGACATAGAGAAAGCGTTGATTCACACACAGCTGTAAATGTACAGTTAATGTGAAGTGCTGCAGTACAGTTGCCTTTGCTTGCTGTTGAAACTCTCACAGCACTGCGTAAAGATCTCTGCAGTGGATTAGTAGCTACCATGAAGCATGGCTTTCAGTGGGTGCTTTTTATCTAAATAACAGTACAAGGGCAATACCTTTAGGGCAACCTGTAGTTAAAGGAATAGCTCAGCCAAAAATGAAAATTTGCTGAAAATGTACTCACCCTCAGGCCATGCAATATGTAGATGAGGTTTTTTAATCAGAACAGATTTGGAGAAATTTTGTAGTACATCACTTGCTCACCAATGGATCATTTGTAGTGAATGGGTGCCATCAGAAGGTGAGTTCAAATAGCTGATAAAAACATCACAATAATTCTCAAGTAATGCAAGTAATCCGCAAGTTGCCTGTTTGTAATAAATAAATCCATCAAGACGTTTCTAACTTCAAACCGTTATGACTACAATATGAGTCATCTATCCATAATATTGCTGTCTCCAGTGAAAAAGTCACCTCGTCTGAATCAGGAGAGAAATATGCACAGATCAAACACCAGTGAAACCCTCTTAAAAACAGTTATGTCTGTGGATTTTGTTGTGAGAGGACAACAGGGGATTGCAATTTTCACTGGAAGAAGCGTTGTTATGGATTATGGACTGGTATTTTGTCTAGAAGTGACAGTTTCAAGGTAAAACACCTTAATGATAGATTTGTTTTTTTTGTACAAACGTGGCTTTTAACTCCACAAAACATTAATTGAATGACTGGAGTCGTGTGGATTACTTGTGGATTATTGTGATGTTTTTATCAGCTGTTTGGACTCTCATTCTGACGGCACCCATTCACTGCAGAGGATCCATTGGTGAGTAAGTGAAGTAATGGAAAAAAATCTCCAAATCACATTTATTATGCTCTGTTGTCATGTTAGAGCTTGACAGCCCTGAAAACATGACATAAGGTTGAGTAAATAATGACAGACTTGTCATTTTTGAGTGAACTATTCCTTTAACTACTAGACTCCAGGGCACAGTGTGGTTCAGACAACCTTGCATTGTCTTCATAGTTTTCAGTGCTTCTGATTCTACATGATCAGAAATGCATAACTAGTCATTGTGATGCTTTAAGGCAATTCCAAAACCCCCGTAAAGCTAAAACAATGCACTAGTGAGTTGTGTATTGAGTGCTTGGTGTAACGTCTGTTTTTAATTGAAGCAAATCTACTCTAATCTTCACTAAAGATGGTGGATTAAGTTATTTCAGCACGAAAGCGTGAATAAACAGTTCTGTGATAGGCCTGGAGATGCTTTTCCCTCTCTGTTTAAAAATCCATTACGGCAAAAAGCCTTTGTGCTGCACAAGTCCCTCTTTGTTTACTCGCTCATTGTTACATCCAGCAAGAGCAGCATGGAGCCACATCTGCTCTATTGAGATGTTCTCGCAAACCAGAGTGTGCCCGGCTGGGTACGGAACTGGGGGACTTTATTAGGAGAAATGAACAGAACAATATTGTTTAAGTGGTCTGAATAATTTAACCCCGAATTAACTCTGTTATAGTGTGAATGATTATCACTTTAGCCAGGGTACATCGGTCCTCCGTGAGACCATTGATTTCAGTTGCAGCGGATCTGGATCTATACTTGCTTGACAAATGACAGCGGTGGAGTGGGTGGAGGGTTATTCTTGGTCACAGAATTAATTTCTGCAAATGTTAAAAAAAAATTAAAGGGATAGTTCATCCAAAAATTACAATTCTGTCAAATTTAGTCACAGTTTTTCCAAACCTGAATTTTACCTCTGCTGAGCACATAAGAAGATATTTTGAAGAATGTTGTTAACCAAACAGTTGACAGTAGCCATTGACGTCTGTAGTATTTTATGGAAGTCAATGGCTCCAGTCAACTGTTTGGTTATCAACATTCTTCAAAATATCGTTTGTGTTTAGCTTAAATAAAATCACACAGGTTTGCAAACAACTTCACTCTTAAAAATAAAGGTGCTTCACAATGCCATAGAAGAACCTTTTTGTCTAAATAATTCCATAAAGAACCTTTAACATCTGAAGAACCTTTCTGTTTCACAAAAGGTTCTTTGTGGCGAAAGAAGGATTCTTCCGATTATAAAAAGGTAAGAAAGAGATGGTTCTTTGTGGAACCAAAAATGGTTCTTCTATGGCATTGCTGTGAAGAACCTTTTAAGCACTTTTATTTTTAAGAGTATTGAGTGTGACTAAATGAAGACAATTTTCATATTTGGTTGCACTATCCCTTTAACTTCCTCTGATTAGTAAGTATTAGCACTCGTTGAAGGAAGAACAAGCTAGAATATGTGAAAAAGAAGGAAAAGTGAAGACAGAGAGCAAAAAGAGGTTTACCTTCTGTTGTCAGCGCAGATCATATCAGAAAGGCTTTGTCTGTTTTGAACCGATGCCAAATGTCTGCTCAGTGTAATGCAGTATTGAAAGATGAAACAGCTTGATATGATTGTGGTTTGATCGGATGCTGGGGAGTGCTTTCAGCTGCACTGTGCATCAATTTATGCTTGATGTTTTAATGCATTTCTCCACTGGTGGGAACTTCATTGAAGCAGTCGAACTTCTGTATTAGTAGTAACTTTTTGTTTGATTACTCCGGAGCAAAGACGACTTCTCGTCTTCTCCATTGTGATTGGAATTACCTCCGACTGCTTTCAAACAAGCCATTGAGACAATAGAGTCTCTAAGAAAATAAGGTCTGATTATATGTAGAATAGAAGATGCTTTAATATTCCAGATGAAAACATTGGCACCACAAATGCATTCAATCCCAAACCCTTCACTAGACTATCTTCAGGTATTGGGGATTTCTATGTGGCATGCAAACTAATCATAGTGATTATAAAAAAAAGGATATCCAGATTTGCAAATAAAAGAGCGTGAGGTGGCACTAAACTGTAAGATACAGCTCTTTAAGCCTCATTTGCATAAAAAATATATCAGATTTTTATTGGTGATTTGATACATTATTGAAACAAACTTGGCAAACTTGGGTTTTTGAGGTTACATATATTCTCACACAAATATACAGAAGCTGTACATGACTGGATGGCTGCCCAGTGGTGCTACAAAGATGAACCTGCTTTGGTTGGACCCATGATTTATGATGAAATCATGTCGACGCCACTCTGTGGCTCGTGCCTAATGACTTGAAGAACTAATGGCTAGATTACGACTGCTGTGCTTATTTTCTCCATTAATCTCCAATTCTGCCCTGGTTCCATCAATTCCATCGTTAATTTGATTTCACCAGATAGCATCCCTCTCCTTTTTCAAGAAGTAAGATGAAAAATATATATCCATATATTAAGTACTTAGACTGAAATAAGTGATAAAGTGAAGTGACGAATGAAAGAACAAACTGTTTCCATGATGCATTACCAGTCAAAAGTCTGGACACACCTACTCACTTTCTTGTTACTGTTTTCCATATTTTAGAATGATAGCGAAGTCACAATAAATAAATAAATAAAACCTATGAAAAAAAAACATTATTTTTGTAAAGAAACTCATGAGCAGGCACATTTTTTGTGTGTTTGTACAAAACATAACCTCAAGCATAAGCCTTTGGATCAAATGGTCTCTAAGATCATGATAAATATTTCAATAAAGTGTATGCAGACTTCTTCCTGGCAGTGTAAATTTACTCAATCTGACCTGATGGATTAGGAAAGACACAGAAAGTAAGAAAGGTTACCCTAAGTTCAGCATCCCACAGGTCACATTCATGAGAAAAACTTCTTGCATTTTGGTATGATTTTAAAGCTTTGCACATTCCTCCCTTAAAGATAGTAGCCTAAAAAGTGTTGTATTACTATTATAAATGAATAAATAAATACAAGCAAAAATACAAAATTCCTTTCTCCACCTCTTAAAGTGCACACATCTAGAGATGGCCATAGACAGGTCTGGTTAGTAGATTAACAAGTAAAGTAAAGTCAGCTGAGACCAGGGACTTAACTTGACAGGCACTTGGTCAAACATGCAGAACTTTCTCTGCTCAATCTCATGCAGTGCGTTTTGGACGGAGCGTGAGAGTGGGTGCTGGGGAGAACTGAAGAACAAGTGCAGCCCAGGGCATGATAATAGAAGGCTGTTTCTCAGTGGGAGAAATCTAGACAGAATGGTTTGGGGGGATGAAAAAAAAACAGTCAGATGATTTAAAATTATCCTAGGATGAGAGTGACTTTGTATTTATGTGTGCAAGTGAGAAAGAGAGTGTCTTTACAATTGCATATATTGTATTTTTTATATGCACTACCATTCAGAAGTTATAGGTCAGTAAGTATTTTTATTTATTGATTGATTGAAATAAATTAATACTTTTATTCAGCATGGATGCATTTAATTGATTAAAAGAAACAGTAAATGCATTTATAATGTTACAAAAGTTCATACTATTTCAATAAATGCTGTTCTTTTGAACTTTCTATTCATCAAAGTACAACATATTAAACAGCACAACATTGTTTTCAACATTGATGAAAATCAGCATATGATTTCTGAACGATCATGTGATACTGAAGACTTGTTTTAATGGTTGTGATTGCTGATTAATTATATTTTAAATTCTATTATAATAGAAAACCTTTTTAAATTGTAATAATATTTCACAAAAAAAAAACAAAAAAAAACTTTTTGATCAAATAAATTCAGTCTTGGTGAGCTTCTTGGTGAGAAACATCTTTCAAAAACATAAAAAATCTTATTGTCTTTTTTAAGTGTATATTTGTTACATTTCAAGCTATAAAATCTAATGCATTTGTTGTGTTATCATATATAACAGTTTAGCCAATTCTATGACAGATTTTAAACAGGTTTTCTCAAACACTCCATCCGTTTGCCATTGGCTAGTATTATCTGATATGTATCACTCCAAATATGACCACACATGCAGGTTAAGTTTGTCATTTTTTCATTCTAAAATACTTCAGCTAATCTAGTTTGATGTGTACAGACAATATCATTAAGCCCTAGTAGGTTGATTTTTCCCAAAAAGTGTAAAAGGTGTGGCTCTGAAAGAAAACAATGTGCTGTTTGTTCAAGCAGCCCGACATTGCAACATTGACTCAACCAATGGTTTGCGTTTGGGCAGTGAGTCTCTGTTTGACTAGCCAATGGCAAACAGAAGGAGTGTATGAGAAAACCTGTTTAAAAACTGTCATCACTTTGCTTGCAGCAGACCTTTAACTATGGTGACCATACATCCTCTTTTTAAACTGTCTAAAATGTCTGGGCTTTGGCTTTGTTTTGTTAGCATACATGCTGAAGGTAATGACTGGAAAGTTTGACCAATAGCGTGCAGGCATTGTACATAATCGGCCAATCGTGGCGTGTGAGAGGGTATTTACAGAAAAATGGTCAAAGCGATGCAAATTTGCGTACTTACAGTGTATGAGGACTGTAGAGAGCATGTCAATAGGAAAGAAAAGTCAAAACCCGGACATTTTAGGCAATTTAGAAATCCAGGCCAGGACATGTCTGGGAAAAAGAGGACACATGTTCACCCTACCTTTAACATTTCCCTAATTGTACAACAAAAAAAATTTACAATCCTGCTCATGTGTTTTGTTCTCTTCTGTGTTATTGCTCTGTGTCAATGTTGTTGCTACAAAAGGAAAAGAAAGCCCCATTATTTGCTTATTAATTAGCATTTAGCAAGGACTTTAGCGCATAGACAACTGTGAGGGGATTTGGCACAATGCTAATCCCAGTTTGTCATCAGTTCACTGAAGTCCTTAAACACCCAGAGGTGTTTTCTTTTTGAAGGACAAGAAGTTTTTAGTACGATTAGCAATATTAGCATTTAAATAATTCTAGTATTTAATTTGCTGACAGACATTTTCTTCATGTTTAGCAGCATAAATAAGGTCTCAGCTGATTTGGCTGGTGACCAGCTTAAATTGCCAGTTAAATCCTGATTACCGTGGTATGTTCTGGGGACTGTCATGCTAGTTTTTCCTCTTTAACCGATACTGCTACACTAGTCAAGCTGAACTATGTGTAACAATAACCTGCTTAACTGACTTGTAAAATATAAAATAAAAATTAAACAATAAACAAACAAATAAATAAAAATTAGTTCAACTTGTGTGTGAAGTCTTCTGAAGTCATTCTATAGCTTTGTGTGAGAAACAAAAGTCCTTCCTCAAAAATGTTTCCTTTCAAACATTTTTTGGGATCAAAGTGTTTACAGGTTGGAATAATAAGACAAGTAAGAAGAAGGCTGGAGCTGAAGGACGCTTGGTGACATTTTATCCACCTCAGGAAACACCTGTCACTGTGTCCTATTTGCATTCCCCATGGACACACACACACACACACACCTCAATGAGCGTTAACCTCTCCGAGTTGTCATGTTCTCCAGAATAAACTTCTAAAGACCTTCCGTATCTTTTCATTTTCTGTCTTGACTGTGTTCAAGCCATTAGTGATGTTCTGCCCTCAAAACACTCCAGGCACTGGGTACTGATTAAAGTCGCATTGCTTTTAAGAGAGGCCATCTCCAGATAACTTATCAAGCTGGAGAGCAGAAGATCCTTACTGTAGGTTACGTGTTTGAATACAAATGGCTTCGGGCATCCTCACATCAGCCTGGGAAAATGCTGTCCTATCCCATGTGACTTACTGGAGCATTTCACACAAAATGTGTTTGTCTTTTCTAGCGAAATAAATGGAAAAGGCTTTTTAGGCTGTGCTGGAGTCAATTACAGAAGAAAAATGCGCTTGCCATGGGACCCTGAGCACAGTAAATAGAAATGCTTTGGGAATGATTAGAACTCTTTTATTGACACTGTAAATTTGTTTTACGGAGGCAATGAGCTGACACCGGGAACAAAAGACTTGGATAGTCAACAGCTCGTACTGTACTGTTGCAAACTTCACTAGGCGTTCAGTGTTAGTTCTTCCACAGAAATCTGTTTAAACAACGGGACGTGAGTTTAAAAGATGGTGAAACCGCTTTTGAATTGGTAATTTGGTGTGTGCGTGGAATATCTTGATGGATATTTGCAACGTAAGATGCGCACACGCCTGGTTAAATGGTCTTATATATTGCAATAAATCCACTGAGCGCAGTCATCGGGCCTAATGACTCCCATGAGATGGCGGCACATGCCATTATGGATTTCTCATTATGTTATGACAGTTGGCAAAGGACATTGTGTTGAGGGTATCCTTTCACTTTCTCCCAATGTAAACCAGACTCTGATGCTTTGGGGGCCCAGGTTTAGTGCTTTTCGATAAGTGGCTTCTAAATGCAAGCACAGGATGTACTTTTTGCTGTTGTTGAGACCAGTTCAATGAAATGCTGACTCAGCACTGGTATATTTTTGTGGCAGCTGTCCAATGAAGTGGCCATTTCTTATTTTGGCGATGCATTGTGGCATTTTCTGCAATTATTCATAGTTCCTATTGATGCATCAGATAATTTCACAGTTTTTGTGACTAATGTGCCTTCCGTTGCCATGTGCTGTATGTTTTTGGCCCGGAACTCTACCGGTTCCCTAATGTTTGCTTTGAAAATCCATATTTTAAGGTGTAAATGTCTAACCGATGCATACAATTATGCTAATTTACAATGAACCTAATTTGAGTCAGTTGTGCTGCTGTATTTGTGATTTAGTTAGTTAGTTAAGAACAGAAAGTTTTGTTATTTTTTTCCGTGCTGTGCTTGCATTGCTGTGTTTGTTGATTGTAATACAGCATTTGCAAAAATTACATCCACTTTCCAACACATTTTGGTGCTGATATGAAACTTGATATCAAAATGTTCTGTTTATCATTACACTTGGGTTTCTACGTGAGAAATTTTGCTGTTTTGTTTTGTTTTCATTTACATTGTCCTTGCTGAATCTGTAAGATATTTAGCATACAAAAATAAATAAATATAAAAGAAGAAATCATCATATCATCTTAAACACATTTTTGTCCTGCCATGAAAAGACTACATAACAAATATTTACATATTTTCCACAAGCCAAAAAGCTCATATAATCTTCAGACATTGTTTTGGAATATCTTTATTGTTAAAGAATATTTATATATTTATTTATTTATTCAATTGTTTATTCGTTTGCTTGATTGATTATTCATTTTAATATTTAACACTTCTTACAGAATAATTTTATATATTTCTGAACCCTCTCATTAGATATATATATATATATAATATTTGCTAATTACTGTATATTGTAATTATTTTCTTTTTTAAAGAGAAAAGTCCTGCAGGTTCTGCAAAGAATATGTAAACTTAGGAGTAGAGCTGCATATTAATGATATTTTACATACATTTCTCTGTATTTGCACAGGGATTCTGTGGCTGTGATTCTGCTGGTTTTACTTTGCTCATGAGTTATAGACTGCAGAGGTCATTTGTCATCATAATCACTCGTGAGCCCTTTTTCAGTGTCAGGAGACCCAGAGTTCAGCCGTGCCGTCACTCTGTTGCTTAAATGATGGATTCTCTTTCTCCTTCTCTACCATCTCTTTCGTTTTGCATCTCTGTCCTCTCGCTCTCTTCATCTGTTTGATCTCTTCCTCCAAGTTCCGAGGACAGGGTCAGTAGGTCACTGTATGTAATGTAAAGGGGGTGATCCATCAGAGATCAGACAGAGCTATGATGAGCTATCAGGGAATATAAATAGCAAAAGAAACCCAAGAAGAAGTACTGATGGGGAAAAACTGCATGAAACAGGTGGAACTTTTGAGGGCACCTATAAGTGTCTCATGAAGTCTCATGATGAAAAAAACAAAGAAAGAAATAGAGAGTAACATTCACGCTCCATTAAGTTCAGATATAGAAAGTTCTGTGGTCAAGCATTTATGTTCTACTTATTTATTATGTGGGTTTCTGGAATACTGTATTCTGACTGGACAGCAGTTGCATTGATTCAGCAAATATATTTGTATAATGACCACTAAATGTCTAAATTGCTTTCATGTATCTCGTCATATCTTTTTTTTTCTTTTTTAAATAATTATGACTTGACTTGACTCTTACCAGAATAGGTTTTAGCTAAAAATGGATGTGAAAATAACCTGGAGGCAGTAATATTTTAGTATTATTTATACATTTATTATTAAAGTTTAGAATTCGTTTTTATTTGTATATTGTATATTTATTTGTGTATTTTTGTTTTAATTTCAGTAATTTGTGATTTTGTCTGTTTATTTAGTCCCTTTAACTAAATTGTAGTTTTTTTCAGTTAATTGCCAAAGCATCATTTCTAATTTTTTATTTTCAGTATTTTTTACATTTTATTTTCAACATTTCATTTTTTTTTTGTCTTTTTTTTTTCATCTAATGTTTATAATTCATATTGTTTCAGCTTTATTTCAAATATCATTTTTAATAGTTTTAGTTGTAGTTTTAGTTTTCGTTAATAATAACAACACTGCTTGAAGGACTTATATATTAATTTTAACGTTATAATGTTGCATTAAACATTTGATGGATAGCTTAAAAAAAACTATAGCTTTAATTTTAGGTTTTAACTTATTAAACTTATTATTTCAGTTAATTGCCAAAACATCATTGCTAATTTTCAGTATTTTTACAAATTAATTTTCAAGGTTTTTGTTGGTTTGTTTGTTTCTTTCTTTTTTAAATTGCATTTTTTTCATGTAATTAATAGTTTAGTTGCACTGAAAAAAAAATTATTCATCCAATTAAAAAAATTTAGTGTAATGATTCACATCTATATTTTTTAACTTGAGCCAATGAAAAATAAATAACTTGCCCTTAGGGGTAGTTAAGGATAACAACACTGCTTGGAGGATTTATATTATATAATGTTGATGACCCCAAACGTTTTTCATGTTGTCATGGAATATTTTCTTAGCAGAAATCTAAATCTAAAAAAGACTAAATCAATATTTCACAACCAAATATTTTATTTGTTAAGTTGTCTTGATAGATGCCACTCGGCTTTGTGAACAGTTGGTATGACAGCGTTGTTTGATTTAAAACTATCAATATTACAGTTCAAATGCAGCAATAGTCGCTGGAGAGGCAGCCAACATGAACATAATCATAATTACCTAAACAGACTTGAAACATTCACATCCATTTAGCAAATTTACCATCATTTCACATAATTATCAGAGAGACAAACATGAGATAAATGAGAGCAGTCACGGTGTGGACGCAACAGATCTTCTATATTGAATGAGTGGGATTCAACGAGGATCTACAATCACTGCATGAAAGTAATTGGTTCATTAAATGTGAATGGCTGCCGCTCAGTCTCTGCCAAAATCTGGTAGTTTGGCACAGGTCTGCAGCTTCTAATGGACTTGGTTACCATGAATGATTAATGAACATCATTTATATAATATCTAATATCTCTGCATTTTAGCACCCGCCTCACAGATAATCATTAGCATGCGAAATGTTGCATATGCTGCTTTTCCACAGGACTTACCTTGCTATTCTGGCGTCAACCCATTACAATTGAAGAGGAAATAATGTGTGGGAAGTTTTTTGCTTGTGTTTTTCAAGTCCCTGTAATTTACTGATTTACTCTATGCACAGCAATTGCTTCCATTATGTGATAAAGCTAGGAAAAAAGCAAAGATTTAATCATAGAACATGCTGTATTCTCAGTTATTCTCGTATTTTTGTTTTAATTTGTGTTTGTAGCTAGTATAAAATCAGCATTCAGAACCGGTACACGTGATAGACGTCTAGACTTTCCTCTTCTGTTGTCGTAGATAAGCATTTAGCCTGCCATCGCTGCATTTTTGCTTACAGTACAATACAATATCTTCCCTTTTTCCATCTCTCCGGTGAAAAATTATGTTTTTCCGGGGTCTATTGTGTTGATATTCAGAGCATGTCAGAAGAGAGCAGTACTTTCCTTAGTTTCCTCTCCTCTGTGCCAAAATGTGCCAGTGCCAAGAAAAACATTAGCTTGACAGTGTCCCCCCAAAATGTGTATTAATATACCTCAATTCCCTTTTTCCTCTCACATGCTCTCCAGCAGCAGTGGAGTGCCACAGGAAGTGTTTTTTCAATGGCTGGTTCTGGCACATCACAAACTATGGCGTCTCTGTGACTTTAAGTGCAAGTGTGTAAGGGGGGTGCTGAAAGGGATTGTGGGAGAAAAAACAAGGACAAATAACTTGCAGAGAGCGAGAGAGAGAGAGAGAGAGAGAGAGAGAGAGAGAGAGATGGAAAGAGATGCACTTATAGTTGAGTACTGAGATGAAGCAAACTACAAAACTGAAAATAGAAGTTATTTTACATAATTATAGTTAACGTTAATGGTTTTAAAACTAATTTTCAAGTCCATCTAACAAACTGTCAACACAGTCAGCAGAAAACTGTCAAATTTGCCATATTTTGCATGGATAGAGATTTTTTTATATATCTATATAAAATGTATTCTGTTATTTGTAATATTATGTGTGTGTATTAATGATTTATTAATTAATTAATTAATTATTAATAATCCATTTATTAATGTTTATTATTATTATTATTTCTTTAATCTATATCTACATTTATTTTACATTTAATTAGGCTAGGACATGTGTATTTAGGGGAAGTTAAATACATTTTAAGTATCAATCATTTCTGATTTATTTCTACATGGAAATATTTTGAAAACTAATGCCAGTTGCAGGGCATGTTTTGTTTTATGTCTTAAAAATTAATGAAAGAAATCCAAAGACTGATCATGTAGGTTTTTAGCTCTCCTGTTAAGTATCCAGTTTTTCTAACTGATGCACCTGATATCACTTGTTTCCAACTCCATCAGCTGCTTAATTTTGGGGGCTAAAATTGAATAAAAAATGTATTAAAAAAACACAGCAAAGGAAAAAAAGAGTCCTGAAAATTAATGCCAATAACAATTAAAATCAGAGGACATTAAAAACACATTTTATTTTATTAACAAAACAAGCTGATATGCAAATGTTTGTGTCTTTGTGACAGCGCAAAGGGGGAAAAAAGAGTCCTGAAAATTAATACCAGTAGCAATAATATTTAACATTAAGACCACAATATTATAGAGAATATTTAATAGCAGCCTTTAAAAAACGTCTCAGTTCCCTTGAAGTCTTAATGTGATCAATCTAAGAACAACAGTATAGCTAACCGCAAAGATATCAATCAAAATATCTGGACTCCTCCAAATGACCAGTGTATTTTTCCTTTTATGATGCTGTGCTAATCTAATTAAGGTGCCTGTGGTGGCAGTGGAGATTAGTTTTCTGATGAGTGTTCATTACAGGGGTTTGAGGGGTGGCCTGGGTCCTACAGGGGCCTGCCCAGGGCCTTTGATCCCTCTTATCCCCTCACACAGGCGGACAAGTCTGCTCTCAGATCCCCTTCTCCTCTAGGGCCCGGCATAATCTCTCCATCCCTTTTTAAAACAGGCTTAGCTCATTATGAGTGAGGGAAGCCCTTGTCCTGTCCACGGACTGCTGCTGGGGTTAAGCTTATGTGCCAGCTTCCTTTTGGACCGGAGAAGGGAAGATGTTTAAGCCCCATCGTCTTTTAACCCAGGATTTTCCTTATGTCTTTCTCTCTCTCTCTCTCTCTCTGTGTGTGTGTGTGTGTGTGAGAGAGAGAGTATGTGTGTTTTCAATTGCTTCCTCTGCAGTCTCATGCTGAAAGTTTTCCCTTCTTTTGTTCATTTTAATCCCAGCAGGCCGCAGCAGCCCAGAACCGCACAGAGAAACTAATGGCGCTTTTCCACTGCGTGGTACGGCTCGGCTCGGCTCGGTTTGCGTTTCCACTGCAGTTTAGTATCGCTAGAGTGGGCGGGATTATTCACATGTCGTTATAGTTGCGCCGCCTCTTCTGACCCATCAAGCTCTCACTGGATCCGCTCCTCTGCTATAAACGAGAGGAACATCTGTACTTCCTCAACAGACAACGAAACAGCCACTTTTTGGTTGTTAAAAAAAGTGCGCTCGTTCAAAACAGTTGCGTTCGATCCTTTGCTGGCTGTGCTGATCTAGCGGTTCTGTTGTGTTTGTGTTGCAAGTTCAGTGACGCAGGTAGTGACGATTCTCTCCGGCCAATCAGTGATCAGCAGAGTTTACACGTCACGTTTTGGTAACGGTACGGTTCACAACCGAGGTGATACTAAAAAAAGTACCAGGTACTGTACCCAGTGGAAAACCCCCCAAAAGTGAACCGTACCGAGCCGTACCATGCAGTGGAAAAGCGCCATAACACAACAACCCAGCACCGCATACTGACTCCAGCACAGCACAAGTTTTTAAGATTTATTTAAAATCACTTCAGTATTTCTGGATGATGAATTTCTTTTGGACTAATTGCTAAAAAAGTTTTTAGATGACTTCAGGGCAGATCAGTTTTTAAATGCAATAACATAATGACAGCTGCAACTGCAGCTTTGTTTATTACATCACAACAACTTTGATTAAATTATTTCAGATGCTTGTTTATTGTAGTCATCTTTTGAATCTTTCTTGAGGATATTTGTTCAGTGACTAGTTTAGAAACCCTCAATGCAGGTTACGCTACTTTGTGTGATTTCAATAATTAAATTTTATTTTATTTATGTATTTGTTTGTTTGTTTGTTGGTTGGTTGGTGACAGAGCAAATAAAAAAAGTGTTCTGAAATTAAATACCAGTAGCAATTAATATCAATTACAATATTACAGGGAATATATGTACAAAACTTTACTTTTACTAAATTAATTCAAATGCTTTTTATTTTAGACTTCTTGTGAATCTTTCTTGAGGATCTTTTGAATGATTCGTTTAGATTCATTCTGGGATTAATTCAGAAACCCTTTCTGCAGGTTATGCCAGGACTTCATGTGTTTTGAGTGTTTCATTCAGTCAATTAATTGATTCGCTTAAAAAAAAAAGGTCAAGTATCATGTATTAAAATTTGTGCATCTGTGAATCTTCAAGAGAGACTCCAGAAAGGGTGTCCAAGCATCATAAGCACCATTGGGAAGTGCATGTAAACAATTCATTCACAAAATATTTGATTTAAACAGATTTGTACATGCACAAATCACCATGAGTTTATTGTGATGAAACTTTAATCTATCATCGTTGTGAAGTGACTTTATAGTGGCTCTATAACGTTTCTTTTAATGTGCCTGCAGGTGAGCACACATCTAATTATTTAAAATGTGATAAACAATGTCTTGCATTCTTTATGATTCTATCAAATCCATGAAGGCACATTATATAGGTTTGTACTGGTGTAATTGCTCACCTCATTAACAGAATTATAATGAATCATTAGCTTTTCTAATATAAGTGTGCCGTCTTCTCTTGTTTAGAAACTGGCTGGTCCCATGTTGCGAAACACCCTTTGTCCATTTCATTCATTAAAACGCTGTGCAAAAAATATTCTTTGCATTTAATTAAAGCTTCTAGAATTGCAGTTCGTTTCATTTTTTTTCTCTTGATTTTGTTTCGCAGATTAGAGTTTATTGACGTCTATTGATGTACAGTATTTACCTGTAAACAACAGTGGCATGTTCCCATTGTGCTGCCTCCAGGGATTGCATGAAAAATCAGTCATGTTGGCAGGTTACATGTGTAATACACGTAAAAGAAAGGTCAGATCTAATAGCATGATCTTCCCCGAACACACTTTCCTATCACCCATTCCTACCAAAATGAGTTCCCCTTCTTTAAGACTGATGCTCTGTTGCTTGGATACAGTGTAAGTCAAGATAGATGGATCGTGTGAGTGTCTTCTCTGACTCCTCCATTGATCATGTCTCTCTCTCTCTTGATCAATCAGGGTCTTTGATATAGTATCGCAACAGCCCACCACTTTCAACCCAGTCTATATCAGAGAGAATCATCAAATGGGTCCGTTTTTTTATTTTTTATTTATCCAATCCAATTATAACCAAACAGATAAATCTGTTTGATTATGGATTGATCAGAAGGGGATTCAGGGTTTACCACAATGTCTTACTTTCTTTCTTTCCTGTAATAAATCATAGAAATTATTATTATTCAAGATAGATAGATAGATAGATAGGCAGTTTATAAAATAAATGTAAAAAATCATTCAGTAATCACAAATGTCTGGAAAAGTTCAAGAGGTGTGAGAAACCTGGAGTTTCAATTCTGTTGTCCTATAATTAACTTGTACATTGCAAATATGATGTTTTGTTAAAAACTGCAGGGCTTTTTCTTTTCAAAAAAGAAAAAAATACGGCTGTCTTATTTTTAATGAGACCCCCCCTTAGATGTTCTGTGGTCACTCTTTCTTTGGCACTAGCAAACTATACACTTAAAAGATTGCAAAATAATTGCATGTGTCCAGATTAGTGCATTTTAATAGCACATGTATCAAAGTGCCTTATTTTAGATGCATTAGAATAAAAATAAAACATGAATTTTATAGTTGCGATGCCTTGGCCGTAATTATATGTCCTGTTGCAGTGAAGACAGATAATATTAAGAGAGATTACTTTTTTTCCTTTGTGCTTTTTGTATTATTTTTTTATTAGCTGTTTTCATTTTATTATAATATGCTATGAGCAAATAAGTCCCCTGAAATTTTATATTTCACACCTTCCACTTCAAGTGAAAACAACATTTTTCATAGCTGCAAGTGCTTGTGTCAACCAGCATAAATGAGGCATAAATTACCATTCATCCACAAGAACAGAATGGAAATTTACTAAACCAAAGCTCATTAAAAGCTATAGAACAAATAGGTTACAGTCGCGCATGCCAACGCCCCTGGACTAATAGTTGACAAGCATCCCATGTCATATTTGAACAACTGTGAGGAAATTCACCATGGGCTTCTGGATGTCTGCTTTCTTTTCATACATACATTTATAGCAGTCTAGATTTTTCCCAAATTTGGAGTAGTAGCAAATCACAGAGGTATACTGACTTGTAAACCATAGAGAGACGTTTTTGACTGAAGAAACTAGTAATTGGAATCTCACCGAGAGAAAAAAAAAAACCTTTTGAATGAGTTGGGCTGAATAAAAAAATATATATATATAATTTCCAAAAGTACGGTGTGAGCTTGAATTCTCTCTGGAAACTATTCTGGAAATTATCTTCAGCTTGCTTGAAACTTATGGGGCTCAGAGAATACTGTCACTTTGAATAATCTTCCAATCTTCTCTCATAATTTCATTCAGTTTAATGGCTTCTTGGCAATGCTGTGTGGTAAGGTAATGCTGTATTTCTGTCTTTTGGCCGTGCCTGCTTCTGTTGGCAACAGAGCTGTCTCTTTCTTGACAGGAATACAAAACAAAAGTTTGTTGTTTTACCGAGTGTGAACAGGGGACTTATGGCCTCTCTGTTTAATATATATTTTTACGCATCTGTTGTCCTGGCAGTGTTACAAAATCACTGTCTGTATATAGTCTCTGGAATTGTGCTGTTTACAATACTCTAGTCAGTCAAAAGGAGCAAAAAGTGTTGGCAGCTGGAGCACTGTCTTGATTTATTGGTCATCCAAAACATGATGGTATAATGTATCATTTTCACAGTTTATATATTTTTATTTATATGAATTTATTTTTATTTAGTTGTGTCATTCAGTTGTTCAGCAAATGATATATGGAAAACATGAAACAAAACTTATTTTATTTACAATAATCAAGGCAATTAATCATTGACTTAAAGGAATAGTTCCCCCAAGAATGAGAATTTGCTGAAATTTTACTCACCCACAGGCCATCCAAGATGTAGATAAGTGTTTCTTCATAAGAACAGATTTGGAGAAATGTAGCATTATATAACATGCTCACCATGGATCCTCTGCAGTGAATGGGTGCCGTCAGAATGAGAGTCCAAACAGCTGATAAAAACATCACAATAGTCCACAAGTAATCCACACAACTCCTGTGCAATTATTAACATCTTCTGAAGTGAAAAGCTGCATGACTGTGGGCATTTAACTTTAAACCATCACTTCTGGCCAATCCAGTATCCAAAATCCATTAGTCCATTAATCCATAATAACGCTTCCTCCAGTGATAGAATCCATCCCTTGTTGTCCTTTCACAAAATCAACTGACATATTTGTTTGGAACAGATTTGTACTGTTTTCTCTTGTAAACAGTGATTGATCTGTGCATATTTCTCTCCTGATTCAGAGGAGATGACTTTTTCGCTTAATAAAGCAATATTATGGATAGAGGACTTGGTTAGAGAAGCTATGGTTTGAAGTTAAAAATGTCTTGATGGAGCTGTTTGTTACTTGTGGATTATTGTGATGTTTTTACCAGCTGTTTGAACTCTCATTCTGACGGCACCCATTCACTGCAGATGATTTATTGGTTAGCATGTTATGTAATGCAAAATTTCTCCAAATCTGTTCCAAGCAAATTTTCATTTTTGTGTTTTGAAGCTACAAATATTGGCTTAAAGTATGAAGTTGAATGGGCATTATTCTTCTAATAGTTATGAATTTGTTTATTTTTATAGTACAAAAATACTAGTTTCACTTTATATAGACTTATATATGCAGTACAAGCCTATAGCCTAAAATACCAACTTTGTTCATTCTCTTCTGTGTCGACATGTGTCCTTTATCTCTTCCCCTCTATCATGTTGACTTCCTGCTGTTCTTCTTTGAGGACATGATTTGAAGGGAAACCTTTTCCATTTTTAGGTGTTGAAAGTGTCTCTGGAGGTTTTTGGGTAACTAATGCCTCTCAATATCAAACCTTGGCTAACTGCTGTAGAGTAGAATCTAAAATGGTGCAAGATGTGTGACAGTGTTTATACTCGCCTTGAGCAATTTCATTTTAAGCTGTTTTTTTTTTTTTCTCCTTGTCTGTTCTCCTCATACTCCTCCAACACTTGCTACACAGCCAATGTACACACACACCAACATTCAACAATTTGCTGTCTATTTTAAGATGTCGAGTTTATTAGACTCTGTGGAGATGACTGTGAATGTATATAATTTATTGGATTTCCACTGCATATTTATTCATCCATAAACTAAAACTTCTGATTCAGACGAGATGACTTTTTCACTGGAGAAAGCAATATTATGGACCGAGGACTCATATTTTAGTCAGAAGCAATGGTTTGAAGTTAAAAATGTCTTAATGATGGTTTTGTTTCGTTCTAACACACAGCTTTTTGCTTATGTTGATTACTTGTGGATTATTGTGATGTTTTTATCAGCTGTTTGAACTCTCATTCTGACGGCACCCATTCACTGCAGAGGATCCATTGATGAGCAAGTGATACAGTGGTAAATTTCTCCAAAACTGTTCCTTTAATATTTTAAATATACAAATGTACACCCATACACCTACATTCCTGCCTATTTTAAGATGTCTGGTTCATTGGACTATGAGAAGATGTCTTTGAATGTATATAATACATCCATAAATTCAAATATCTGTGTCATGCAAGACAAACACTGTATTTTTTTAACATTAGCAATTTTAAAATGCCAGCCAGTTTCTTTTGCTCTGTTACAAAACCTAGCAAACTGCCAATGGAAGTAGCATCCAAGCACAAAGGCTTATCCAAAACGTCAGCATGATTATGCTGCATCCGAAGATATCTTGTTGTCGCCAAATTTTAGTGCAAAATCACTTGTATCATTGTATTGTTTTAGCTGCAGAGAGACTCTAAGCAGCTAATTGATGTGGATTGGTGCTGGGACTCTTTTTGTAGCACTCTTTCTAATGAAAGAACTCTTGAAATTGATTACATAATTCAGTCCTCATATCTCTGCATTAGGAGAGGTCAAGAAGAGAACTGTGTTAAGACCCACAGCTTATGGGTAAATGTAAGAAGCAGCTCATCTCTTAGCTGATGCAGTGCAGGGCCATACGGGCTGCTGCAGGCTGCCTAGAGTGATATATGATGGGAGATGAGAATTACTTTGGTGGCACATCCTGCAAATTACTCTCTTTTTTTTTTCTTTTTTTTTTAAGCATAGCTGTGACACCAAGCTGGAGCAGAATACCCTGCCACATAAGTTGTGCTGGCCTCTTTTTTGCTGCTTGGGAGGCCAGAAATATCCTAAAGCTCCTCTAAGTATACACCTTGGTGGAGAACTTATGTAATCATAGACTGTTTTACCGTCAGACACTTGTCATCACACATGGGTTAGAATTAGATTGCACAAACCTTTCTAGTCTATCAGAGTTAGGCTCACAGTTCTTCCAAAAAATAAATAAATAAATAACTTGTCGACATATTTTCCATACAATGAAAACATGTAGTGATCAGAGAATGTCAAACTCCGGAAAAGGACAAATATGTACAACATGTATGACCCTTGCACTATATTTCCAGTGTTATTTTACTACTATTTACACTGATAGATAGATAGATAGATAGATAGATAGATAGATAGATAGATAGATCGATTTCTATATATTGCAAGTCTTCTGGAGCATATAATAGTTTTGTGGAAAAATGCTGAAAATCCTGTTATTTTCTTTTTACTGAGAAATGTGTGGTCTGTTTTTTGAGGTGAGAACATGAGCACTATAGAATGACTGAACAAATAAGTTAATGAACTGGTATTTTGTGAGAGGAGAACGATTACCGTAGCAAGGGATGGAGTTAGACACTTACTATAGTTTGGCATTCAGAGTGCATGTCTGACTTTCTTCCTCTCTCAGTCTTGTTTTCTCTTTGGCTTTGTCTCATTAGAGGCCTTTTGAGTTTGTATAGAGTCAACAGAAGTGGCTCTTGTACTGGTCTGAAGTCTCTACTCAACAGCATGAATTACACACCACACATTACACCCTGTCAGCGAGAGAACAGAGATTACTGGAATGTAAAAAGGGTGGAGGGGCTTCATAATTGGTCCTAAATGATTCAGACTTAAAAATAAACATGTACGTGCAACCATACATAAGGCTAAATCAGTTTAATCCATAAAGACATATGTAGGACATCCCATTTTTTCCATTTTTTTTTTACATCAAGTGTTCTTTTTATTTCAGGAATTCTGCAATTATTGTGTCTTTAATAATTTTAACTGATTTTCCACAATAAGTTTGTTTTTTGATACATGAAACATTGCCTTTTCGTGGTTATATTTAGTAAGAATGTAAATAGCATGCTTTCATTAAGCATTTATCCAAAGCAATGCATAATATACTTAATACAGTGACAGATGTTTTCTATAACCTCAAACCCAACATCTTCTCAAAAAAACTTTTTTTTTTTCCAGATTTTCTTTATTTAGTATTTTTTAATTTTCCAGCCAGCGGTCTCTACAGTGTAGGTGGTTTCGTGCATGAACAAATGTCCTTGTGGGATCTTGTGGGAACATTTTTTCCCACACGCAATCTAAATCATCATTAATTTTATGTTCATTGAAAAGTAGTTTTATAAAGAATACCTAATTGTGTCCATATGCTTTGTAGGGGTTATATTTTAGCTATGCGTTGTGGGGTGACTATTAAAATAGTGATGCACAGTGAACAAAGGGTCTTCAATTAATCATTGTGTCTTTCATGATTAAAGACTGATAGATAGATAGATAGATAGATAGATAGATAGATAGATAGATAGATCGATTTCTATATATTGCAAGTCTTCTGGAGCATATAATAGTTTTGTGGAAAAATGCTGAAAATCCTGTTATTTTCTTTTTACTGAGAAATGTGTGGTCTGTTTTTTGAGGTGAGAACATGAGCACTATAGAATGACTGAACAAATAAGTTAATGAACTGGTATTTTGTGAGAGGAGAACGATTACCGTAGCAAGGGATGGAGTTAGACACTTACTATAGTTTGGCATTCAGAGTGCATGTCTGACTTTCTTCCTCTCTCAGTCTTGTTTTCTCTTTGGCTTTGTCTCATTAGAGGCCTTTTGAGTTTGTATAGAGTCAACAGAAGTGGCTCTTGTACTGGTCTGAAGTCTCTACTCAACAGCATGAATTACACACCACACATTACACCCTGTCAGCGAGAGAACAGAGATTACTGGAATGTAAAAAGGGTGGAGGGGCTTCATAATTGGTCCTAAATGATTCAGACTTAAAAATAAACATGTACGTGCAACCATACATAAGGCTAAATCAGTTTAATCCATAAAGACATATGTAGGACATCCCATTTTTTCCATTTTTTTTTTACATCAAGTGTTCTTTTTATTTCAGGAATTCTGCAATTATTGTGTCTTTAATAATTTTAACTGATTTTCCACAATAAGTTTGTTTTTTGATACATGAAACATTGCCTTTTCGTGGTTATATTTAGTAAGAATGTAAATAGCATGCTTTCATTAAGCATTTATCCAAAGCAATGCATAATATACTTAATACAGTGACAGATGTTTTCTATAACCTCAAACCCAACATCTTCTCAAAAAAACTTTTTTTTTTTCCAGATTTTCTTTATTTAGTATTTTTTAATTTTCCAGCCAGCGGTCTCTACAGTGTAGGTGGTTTCGTGCATGAACAAATGTCCTTGTGGGATCTTGTGGGAACATTTTTTCCCACACGCAATCTAAATCATCATTAATTTTATGTTCATTGAAAAGTAGTTTTATAAAGAATACCTAATTGTGTCCATATGCTTTGTAGGGGTTATATTTTAGCTATGCGTTGTGGGGTGACTATTAAAATAGTGATGCACAGTGAACAAAGGGTCTTCAATTAATCATTGTGTCTTTCATGATTAAAGATTTATGTTTTATGCAAATCAGTAGATATTTCCTATATCAGTCACGTTAGAGTCTCTGTTAATTATTCAGTAGAACTGTGCATAGATTTGAGCATTTAAAATTCCATATGGGCTGAGTGTTCACAAAGCAGCATAGAACAGCCCAATCCATCATGAATAATAAAGAAAGAAAAGAAAAGTGAAATTTCCACTGAACTCCTAGACTCGCAGAAACCATAAACTTTTACTACAATTACACCAAAGTTGTTTGGCACAATTTCAATTCTTAGAGGTATATTTACCACGAAACAAACATTAAAAATGTTTTTGAAAGAAGTCTCTTATACTCACCAGAGCTGCATTTATTTGATACAGTTAAAAAATAATATTGTGTAATATTGTGAAATCATTACAAATTAAAATAAATATTTTCTATTTGAATATATTTTAAAATGTAATTTATTCCTGGGATGGCAAAGCTGGGTTTTTTTTTTCAGCAGCCATTACTTCAGTCTTTGGTGTCACATGATCTTTCAGAAATCATTCTAATATGTTAATTTGGTGCTGCTTAATATTTTTGTGGAAACCATAAGGGTCAGGGTTCTTTGATGAATAGAAGGAACATCATTTGAAATATAAATCTTTTGTAACATATTAAAGTCTTTACTGTCACTTTTGGTCAAGATAATGTGTTTTTGCTGAATGAAAGTATAATACATATCTAAAGATATAGTAGTGTCTGAGTGAGCTGTGATGGTTTCTTGAACGGAGTGTCTCTACCAGTCTTATTTAGCTGTTAAATTCCCTCATGACCTCTCGGTTGGCCTACTCTGTGTAAAATTGTCATCTTGCCCTTGTGCCGTAATCAGTATTAAGGCTAATATGTTGACCTGTTCTCCCAAGCAGCTCTCACTCTCCATAGAAGTCTATATTTCCCCTGGCACTCCTTCACTTAAGATATTACACACTTGAGCGACAACCAGTGCACAGCAGCAAGGTTTCTTCCACCATCCTGCACATGAGAATCCCTGTCCATTTATATTTATGAATTCACAAACACAGAAGCACTTTTCAAGCTGTCTGAGGAAAGTTTAATTCATTTTTTGTAAGAATGCTTCTGTGAGACAGGGAGAGAGGTTAAGGTATGGATGAGGGCGAGACTTCTGTGCCGAATTGATTCTGTTTTTACAATATGAGCACTAAGAAATAACGGTAGAGATAAGATACGTCACCGTGCTTTACTGCTGGCCGCCCAAATCCTGGCACAAAATGCATTTTACATACTGCTGGCACTTTCCATCAACAGGGTACAAAATCAGGCCTGGACTTTTTTTCTTTTTAACAACTGGTGGACAGTGAGAGATGGTGCCTCAGAATTTCAGATAATGTTGATTGTGAACCTCAAGTCCAACTGAATATGTTGGATGTTTTATTTATTTATTTTATTAACTGTTTATTTTGTAGGAGGTTAGTATATTACAGCCCTGTTACCCAAAATTAGTTACCAAAATTATAATTTCAACAAATATTAATATTAAATAAATGTCAAATAAAATCTACAAAATTCATCAATTATAAAATAAATTATAATAATTAACTACACCAGAAAAGTACATTTCAGTAGGGGTTAGATCGTTTAGGAACAAACATTATTATTGTTGTAGTTATTGTTTGTATCATTAATAATTGTAATAGGTAAAATACTGGATTAACAGATTTGTATGAAATCCTGTTTCTGCCATGGAATTAAAAAAAGAATTGTACATTTTTTTCCTCCTTTTTTAGATTTAAATTCTAAGAAAAAAAAAGTAAAAAAAAAAAAAAAAAAGTCAGATTTTTGAGAAATGAACTAAAGGTCTTTAGAGTGCAAAATTTTCACATGTTAAAAAATAAATATTATGTCACGTTGTGTCAGTCACATTTATACACTGCCTCCGAAACTTTTGTCCATCATAAAAGAATTCGGATCAGGTTCGATTTTCTGTGTTTACACATCCGTAGCAAGCATTTTGATAGGAAAGGATGACGAATACGAAAAAAAAAAACGCATACGAAAGTGTGCAAGGACCTTAAAGGGTTACTCCACCCCAAAATGAAAATTTTGTCATTAATCGCTTACCCCCATGTCATTCCAAACCCGTAAAAGCTTTGTTCGTCTTCGGAACACAATTTAAGATATTTTGGATGAAAACCGGGAGGCTTGTTACTGTCCCATTGACTGCCAAGTAAATTACACTGTCAAGGTCCAGAAAAGTATGAAAGACATCATCAGAATAGTCCATCTGTCATCAGTGGTTCAACCGTAACGTTATGAAGCGACGAGAATACTTTTTGTATGCGAAGATAACAAAAATAACGACTTTATTCAACAATTCGTCTCCTCTGTGTCTCTCCGCATCACCGTAGCACCATTTTGGAGAATATCTGCTGAACGCAAACTGCGTATGCTATTCTGTGTCAGCCGCGACACAAGGATACGTTTTCTACATGTATTTATGCTTTGATTTGAACGAAAACAGCGCATCCGTGCAGCGCGGCTGACACAGAAGGGCGTACGCTCCAGCGGATATTCTCTAAAATGGCGCTACGGTGATGCGGAGAGACACAGAGGAGACGAATTGTTGAATAAAGTCGTTATTTTTGTTTTCTTCGCATACAAAAAGTATTCTCGTCGCTTCATAACGTTATGGTTGAACCACAGATGGACTATTCCGACGATGTCTTTCATACTTTTCTGGACCTTGACAGTGTAATTTACTTGGCAGTCAATGGGACAGTCACAAGCCTCCCGGTTTTCATCCAAAATATCTTAAATTGTGTTCCGAAGACGAACGAAGCTTTTACGGGTTTGGAATGACATGGGGGTAAGCGATTAATGACAAAATTTTCATTTTGGGGTGGAGTAACCCTTTAAGAACTGCTGAATTGTGAAAGTCTGAATTGTGAGATAAAGAGTTGCATATTTTTTTGTGACTGCAGCAGATTTCCATATGTTTGTGACACAGACAAATCTAATGTTTTTGGTCATTAAAATTAGTTCAGCAATTAAAATCAATTTTGCTACACATTTAACAACATTTCAGATATTGGTTAGAAAAGTTGGAATACAGATGCGGTACAGGGATGCAGATGTTTGATGTGTTTCCTTGCTAAATTATTTAATGTTTAATAATAGTTTATCTAAAATATGTAATATTTCTCACAAGTGTATTCTGTTTGTGAAAAGTGCCTGTGCACATCCTGTGAACAGAAGGCTCTCTGCATGATTCTCATTATGGTTGTAACCTGTCTCTATTTCCAGCTGCACAGTCCATCGTCTCTGTATCCACAATGTGTATGTTCTCTCTCATTTTCCCTCCCTCTTTCTTTTTTTGAGTATCTCATCTACTTGATCATTCATGCACACACACACACACACTCTGTATGGGACAGGTATAGAGCAGTATAGATTTCATATACATGCCATTTCTGGTTTAGTCACTGTAAAATTCTCTTTCAAGATACTGACACCACAACTCGCATTGTGTTTAAAAAGCAGGGCATGATATAAGCTGACCCTTTTTTGACCCACCAAAACTATCCAATTCCATACTATCCTAGACAATTTGACAACTGCATGTGCTTGTTTTTACACTCTCACTTCCATTACCTCACCTGAACCTCCCTAAAAAACTTCCAGAAATAATTTCAGATAAACTTTGATATTTTTAACCCAATACAACAGGTTGCTCAGGAATAGTGTTGTCAAAAGACCCGGTATTTCGGTACCAAGTCGGTACTAAAAAAATGAAAACGTTACGGTACCAGGTTTTCTTAAGTACCGGTGGTACCGAGTACCCGGTCAACCCGGTTCTTGATGCGCTATACGAAAGCTATCCTCTTCCAGTGTTGCCAAGTCCGCAGTTTTCCCGCGGAATTGGGCTGCTTTAACACTGTTGCCGCGGGTTGAAAAACGACCCCATTGACGTGATATTTAGCCCCTGGAATGCAAATTTTACCAGGGGAACCCTGCCAAAACACGCGTATTTTATCCCCGGAACGCGATTTTTAACGGGGACCCCTCGAAACGCGATTGGGCGGGTTTTGTTGTGAAAACCTGGCAACCTCTTC
>NW_015555737.1:908199-918664 GCF_001515605.1 Sinocyclocheilus anshuiensis | reverse complement strand
TGGAACGACATGGGGGTAAGTGATTAATGACAAAATTTTCATTTTGGGGTGGAGTAACCCTTTAAGAACTGCTGAATTGTGAAAGTCTGAATTGTGAGATAAAGAGTTGCATATTTTTTTGTGACTGCAGCAGATTTCCATATGTTTGTGACACAGACAAATCTAATGTTTTTGGTCATTAAAATTAGTTCAGCAATTAAAATCAATTTTGCTACACATTTAACAACATTTCAGATATTGGTTAGAAAAGTTGGAATACAGATGCGGTACAGGGATGCAGATGTTTGATGTGTTTCCTTGCTAAATTATTTAATGTTTAATAATAGTTTATCTAAAATATGTAATATTTCTCACAAGTGTATTCTGTTTGTGAAAAGTGCCTGTGCACATCCTGTGAACAGAAGGCTCTCTGCATGATTCTCATTATGGTTGTAACCTGTCTCTATTTCCAGCTGCACAGTCCATCGTCTCTGTATCCACAATGTGTATGTTCTCTCTCATTTTCCCTCCCTCTTTCTTTTTTTGAGTATCTCATCTACTTGATCATTCATGCACACACACACACACACTCTGTATGGGACAGGTATAGAGCAGTATAGATTTCATATACATGCCATTTCTGGTTTAGTCACTGTAAAATTCTCTTTCAAGATACTGACACCACAACTCGCATTGTGTTTAAAAAGCAGGGCATGATATAAGCTGACCCTTTTTTGACCCACCAAAACTATCCAATTCCATACTATCCTAGACAATTTGACAACTGCATGTGCTTGTTTTTACACTCTCACTTCCATTACCTCACCTGAACCTCCCTAAAAAACTTCCAGAAATAATTTCAGATAAACTTTGATATTTTTAACCCAATACAACAGGTTGCTCAGGAATAGTGTTGTCAAAAGACCCGGTATTTCGGTACCAAGTCGGTACTAAAAAAATGAAAACGTTACGGTACCAGGTTTTCTTAAGTACCGGTGGTACCGAGTACCCGGTCAACCCGGTTCTTGATGCGCTATACGAAAGCTATCCTCTTCCAGTGTTGCGCTTTTAAATGAACTGTGTAACCAAAATATGCGTGTTAGAGAATGTACAAATGTATGTTAACAGTGTTTGTTATATCAGTCCGTCAGAAAAAGTTTTTTTTTGTTAGTTAGTTGTAATTCTTGTAATTCTTGATATCTCTATCAGGGTTTAAAAACCCTTTAAAATGAAATATGAACACAGTTTTGGATTAAATAAAAGTACAGTCAGTGAAACTTGTTTACTTTTTTCATACTTTTATTACTTGTGGGAAAACTTGAAACCATTTTAAATAAGTATAAAGAATGGCATTGGTTTTGTACATTTAATTTTTGTTTAACGTTATTAATAAAAATGTTGTTCAATTAGCATGTTTTTGTGTTTTGCTTTGGTACCGAAATTGCAGGAATACAGGAATAATTAATATCACCTCCTCTTCATATTCTGACATGGTTTCTAATTACATCATTTTCCAAAGAACCTTTCTGAGCCTTAAGTCTTATAATTTCATATTTAACAGGTTTATATTTAGCCATATTCATCTCGATGACAATCAGTCCTGAACAATATTGTTGTAAAAATCATGCGAGCTGTACAGCCCCTTGAAAACTCAATCTGTAAGGTCACTCATCTAATCAAGCAAAAACTTTTCAGTTGGGATCTAAGCCCATCCAAATAAATTATAGACCAAATCTAATCAACATTTGGTTTATACCATTACAAAGCAGTTTTCCCTGTGCATCAGCAAATCAGCACAAGTCATTTCACTCGAGGAACATCCACTCAGCTGTTATAGCTCAATAATTCTCAACAATATTATCTATTATTATTCTATCTACCGCTAATTTGGTACAGCAGCCAGATCTCGTTTTCTACCTGTTGGCATTTGTCACCGATGGTTCATGCATTGTTCAAGTATTGGCCAGACTTTCATTCTGGTCATTTACTTCCATTGCGCTTGCTGCACAACCACTCGCTTTTCTTTTCCTCATATACTCAGCTCTCACCAAAGTCACTTGTAGCATAACACATGCTTGTCTTTCCTCCGTCATTATCCACCCTCGGTTCTGGCCCCCATCATCTGGTGCAGTACATGTCTTATTCCCTTATGATTGCAAGCACAATTCTCCCTGCAGAGTCAGCCTGCTGAAGTTCACTCTCAAATAAGCTGTCCTGCTTCGTTTTTTCCCCTTTACCTCTCACGAATCTCCACCTCACCATCATTTTCTACCTGCTGCAGTCCCTTGATTAAGTAGCAACATAAGCACAATTGGACTGAAAGTGGTGTGGGTCTGCTACTTATTCCACCATTTTCTCTGCAGTCATTCACTCCAGAACCAGTAATCGCACCAAATGTTCCAACCTTCATTTCTTTCCCAGTTTAATGTAGAAGTAAGCCATTCAGAAAAATTTTAAAGGGTTAGTTCACCCCAAAATGAAAATTCTGTCATTAAGTACTTACCCTCGTGTTGTTCCAAACCTGTAAGACATTTGTTCATCTTAAGAACACAAATTAAGATATTTTTGATGAAATCCGAGAGCTTTCTGACCCTGCATAGATGCAATGCAACCACGTTCAAGGCCCAGAAAGGTAGTGACGACGTGACATGTGACATGTGGCCAAGTATGGTTACCCATACTAAGAATTTGTGCTCTGCATTTAACCCATCCTAAGTGCACACACACAGCAGTGAAAACACACACACCGTGAACACACACCCGGAGCAGTGGGCAGCCATTTTTTCTTTTATATTTTTCTTTCTAAAATAGCCTATACATTCAGATAGTCTTCCAGTGTTGTGGAAATTCACACAAAGATCTGCCACTAGTCAGGTGGCTATAATTATACAGAGAATTGAGAGGAATTACAAAAATCATTGCTCCAAAATGCAACTTCATGTTGTTAAAAACAACAAATGGAATTTATTTCTTTCTCTTTGTATTTTTATATTAATAAGGTACAAGATTGTTATATTTAAATCAATGTGATAAATGAGTTAGATTAAAAGTAATTCAAAAGTAATCAAAAAGTAATCAGATTATATTACCGAACATATAGGCTACAGTTGTATTCAAAATAATAGCAGTGTTTAAAAAAGTGAGTAAAGCTCAAAATCCTTATACTAACTTTTATTTCAATACACACAAATGCATTGGGTACACTGCACATTCTATTCTAATCAAAACATGAATAAAAATTTATCAAATGTGTTATTACTTTACAGAAAGTGAAGAAAAAGGAATATTAGGCTGTTCAAAAAAATAGCAGTGTCTGCATTTTTCTTTACAAAGTCAAACATTTACAGTATAAACTGAAAAATGCGTGAAGATTTAGCTTTCTTGTGAATGACTGAACTAATATTTAGTTATATAGCCACGGTTTCTGAGAACTGCTTCACATCTGTGTTGCATGGAGTCGACCAGCTTCTGGCACCTCAGAACAGGTATTCCAGCCCAGGACGATTGCACTACAGACCACAATTCCTCTGCATTTCTTGGTTTTGCCTCAGAAACAGCATTTCTGATGTCACCCCACAAGTTTTCTATTGGATTAAGGTCTGGAGATTGGGCTGGCCACTCCATAATGTTAATCTTTTTTGTCTGGAACCAATATGCTGCTTGCTTACTGGTGTGTTTGGGGTTGTTGTCTTGTTGAAACACCCATTTCAAGGGCATTTCCTCTTCGGCATAAGGCAACATGACCTCTTTAAATATTTGAATGTACTCAAACTGATCCATGATCCCTGGAATGCGATAAATAGGCCCAACACTTAGTATGAGAAACATCCCATATCATAATGCTTGCGCCACCATGCTTCACTGTCTTCACAGTGTACTGTGGCTTGAATTCAGTGTTTGGGGGTCATCTGACGAACTGTCTGCGGCCCCTAGACCCAAAAAGAACAATCTTGCTTTCATCAGTCCACAAAATATTGCGCCATTTCTCTTTAGGCCAGTCAGTGTGTTCTTTGGCAAATTGTAACCTCTTCAGCATGTGTCGTTTTTTCAACAATGGGACTTTGTGGGAGCTTCTTGCCGATAGCTTGGCTTCACGTAGGCGTCTTCTAATTGTTACAGTACTTACAGGTAAATTTAGACTTTCTTTGATCACCCTGGAGCTGATCATTGGCTGAGTCTTTGCCATTTTGGCTATTCTTCGATCCATTCGAATGGTAGTTTTCTGTTTTCTTCCACATCTTTCTGGTTTTGGTTGCCATTTTAAAGCATTTGATATCATTTTAGCTGAGCAGCCTATCATTTTCTGCACTTCTTTATATGTTTTCCCCTCTCTAATCAACTTTTTAATCAAAGTACACTGTTCTTCTGAACAATGTCTGGAACGACCCATTTTACTCAGATTTTCAGAGAGAAATGCACAGTACAACATTTGCTGCCTTCGTCCTTAAATAAGGGCTACTTGTTTGACACCAGTTTTTTCACAGAATGATTTACCTCTAATTGAACTCCACACTGCTGTTATTTTGAACACACCCTTTTCAATTAATGACTCAATTACACAGAATCAGCAGCATGCATGTCATGACTGTTGAGTCTGTTGGTTTTCTATTACTCTACTACACCTACTAGTAAAATATTTGCCATGTAGAAATATAATTTCTACCAAAAACAATGATTGATCTTGTTAGTGATGTTGGACTGCTATTATTTTGAACACAACTGTATAATGTAATGGATTGTCAAGTAATTTGGAATCAGTAACAGTAATCTACCCAGCACTAGGGCTGTGTATTGGCAAGAAACTGGCGATATGATACATATCACGATACAGGGGTTGCAATACGATATGTTGCGATACATTGCGATACTTTAAGCAAGGCGATATATTGGGATATTTCTTATTTTAGGAATATAATATATTTTTAGGAAAGCTGTCATTAAGAACACACCACCATATGCAAACCTTAGTAATAAATAAATAAAAATGATTTAACCAGAACACATTGGGATCTGCATTTGCAATCAGTCCCTGTAACATTCGACGTTATTGAACCACTTTTTGTGCAGTACGAGTAAAGGGGGAAAAATGAAAGGATCCTTTAGTTAAATGTGTAATATGTATAAAATGTATTTTATAAAAAGACCATATATATTTTTAGACCCTGCTTTAAAGGTTCACAGTTTAAGTTTACAATTGTAACATACAATGTCATACCATTTTAATCTGACAAAAGAATTACATCTGCTTAATATCAATGAAAAATAAAGTTCTTGCAGGATTCTTAAAGAAAACAAAACAATTTTAAGACAATAAAATAAATACAGATGTTGAACATTCTCAGAACCTTTCAACTTGGATTTCACAGGTTTTCCAGTTTGTATTTATGTTCCGCTTGGAATCGCAGAGACCGCGACGCGAGTACCGCCCCAACTGCACAAAACGCACCCACCAAGAGAGAAGGCTGCAGCCGCGCGAAGGCTCTTCACACAGGACACGGCAAGCGGCGGAACCGAGGCGGCGCCCGTGCCACGGTCCCACGGTGGACGTTAAAAGCCCAAATGACGCCACACTTCAGCTTTGTACACCAAAACAGGTACTGGAACAATTCTTTCATCCTCCATTACTAGCAGCAAACTACATTAACGCTAACATTAGTGGCGTGCCCTAATGCTAGTATTTCCTGTCACTGTTTAAGTTCAGAGATGAAGACTGCTGTCTAGCGGTCGGGATATAAACTCAAAACGAAACAACTGCCACGAATCTTGTATTATTATTTTTTTTTAAATATCGATATTACGTTTTTGAGAATCGATACAGTATCGCCAAACAAAATATCACGATATTCACATGTATCGATATTTTCTTACACCCCTACCCAGCACTGTTGATAGATGTTCCTGAATATAGCTGAATATGTCTGTACTGGATATTGTAGACCGTGTTATTATTCTTGCAGCATTAGAAATATAGTGGCATTTTATTGCACTCCTCTGTGCGCCTGTGTGTGTGTGTGCACCTTTGTGTGTGTGTGTGTGTGTGTGTCTTCTACCTGCTTGGCAGAGATCGACATCTGAATTACATGGAATAAGCTCCAAACCACAGCCTGCCAATACTGATCGAGGCTCGGCATGTCAGCACAGCATCCAGGTCTGGTACAGTGAGTATCAGTATGCTAAAGATTAATCTCTAGGACACACACACACACACACACACACACTTGATCCTCAGTGGGTTCAGTTTCCAACCCCATGGAATCTCACCATCGCAGAAACTCTTCCTCATGTTTCGCCATTAGTGTCCCAACGGGGAGTCCTCTCTGACTCCAATGAGCTGTGATATCCTCAATACAAACACATTCGTGTGAGCTGTCTAAAGCTAAACTGTGGCACAAAATCAGATTTAATCACTGCTTTTTTCCATAATTGCTTTTGCATAGTCCATCCGAGCATATACGTGAAGCATAATTGCTCGTTTGAACGTTTGTTTATATGCATGCTCAATATGCGCCTGTCATTGTTTGTCAGCGATGTGCATTTATGCAGCTTTCTATGTTGACCACTGTTGATGTTTCTGCTGATGCAGCAGAGCTGCAGGGAAGTTTAGCACCATGAATCAGAGTTGGGTAGAAGCCCACTGTGAAATATGTCTCATCAATTTATTCACAGCTCCCTGTAAAACGCATGACATCACAACCCGCTATTTTTATCCCTGCATTCAGCTCACGCAGTAAATCTCTTTTTGGGCAAAAGAACACACTTTCTTAAAATCTTTCCTATTTTTAGACTATTTGCCCTAAAAGATTCCCTCTTTAGTGAGAACAGCTTCTTGCAGCTTATTCTGCTGTAATAGGTTTTTACAGCTTCACGACATTCTTTTATATTACCCACGATTCCATTTGTGCGTGTTTTTTTTTGTTAATTCCCTAAACAAGCATCTCTAGAGACAGCTGGTGCAATTTGCGGAGGTGACTGTCTCATCGTCCTTCATATAAAGGTAATTGTGAGGATCTGTTCAATAAAATGCCACTTTTTTATGGACAGAGAGGGCCCTGCAGATCAAAAGTTTGACTGTTATTGACAGCTAGTCCATTTTTGGCCCTTGATGTGGGAGCCACAGAGGAACGCATGAGGGACACTGAAATTCTCTTTTGTCAGCATATTGATCAGTCCATCTCTAGCTCTCTCTATCATGCTCTCTCTCTTTTAATGTAATTCAGAGAACAAAAAGATATTATCATTTCAGAGGGAAAAGTAAATATATCTTTGTTTAGACAAAAAAATGTCTGACTGAGCCCCGCGCAGCGTGAGGTGACAAAATGAAGATAAAAAAACTCTCGCTCTGGCAACAAAGGAATTTTTATCACTCATTATTATTTAGGGCCTTTGCCCCAAAATGCATCTCTGTCACATATCAAAGACTTTATAGAGTTCAAACAATAACAGTCTATCAAAGCAAATAATGGAAGAAATATAAATGGAAATTATTTGTATTTGTGGGTGTGTGAAAAATACCTTTTGATCTTGTGCTTCATTAAAAAATAAGTGTTTCAGTAAACAACGAATTAATTGTTTTTTTCTATAAATCCTTATGATGATTATATTTTGTTATATAAATAATATTTTGACCAAAAAAATTTGACACTTCAGGTCAAATTAGTTAATGCTAACTAATGCATAAAGTGGTATTAATTAAAAAATACAAAGCTATATTCATTACAATACATTCATTTATTATTAATTGTTAATGTTACAACTATTTATTATTAGTGCATGTTAGCGCAGATCCATTAAAAAACATTTTTACAACTTTTGATTTTAATAATTTAATCATAAATGTTGAAATCAAAAGTTTGAAATTAAAGTTTTTAAAAGTGTTTTTTTTTTTTTGGTTGGTGTTAACTATTGCAATTACCCAGCTTACCAAAATGTTCTAAGGACGTTTTGCTAATTTTCCAAGTGAGTTATGAAAAAATTATTTGTTAAACGATCTCTGAACATTAAAAATGTAATTTTTTTAAAAGATGTTTTTAGAAACTTTTTCTTATAAGGGAGCATTCGATTTTTATCATTTTGCATTTTGCAAACATTATGGGAATGTTACTTTTGAATGTTCTCTGAACATTCTGAAACAAATAGACTGATGACAGACAAATGTCCAACTAAAACGATTTACATTTTGTGCGTAATGTAATTTTTGACATTTAAACATTTTGAGAACATTATTAAAGACCAGAACATTATATAGTGTAATTATAGGAATGTTTGTTCATAACTTTGAGAGAACCTTGCCAGAACATTAGATAAAGATCTGAGAGCATTCTCTGTTAGCTGGGTAACTAATGTTAACAAATGGAGCTTTATTGTAAAGAGAAAGCGAATCCCAGAATGCACTGTGGCAATGTCTGTGAAAAAAAATAATAATCAGAAATGTTGCTTATAAATATGGTTATAATTGATACACATTAAAATCTGCTAATAAAAATTGGTGATTATGTATTGATCATGACTAAAAGCTGACTATTTTACCAAAAATGTGTGTGTGGCATGTATTAAATCAGTTGTGAATCAAACCTGTTGTGCTATTTGTATGAGTGTGGATGCCTGTGTAGAGCGGTCCACTTAGAAGCAGCTGCCTATAGGTAGTGAGGTAGATAACTATACAGTAGGTTTTAGAACATAGCTAGTGTCTGTTCAATGTATAAGACTGAATGGAGTTGAGTTGTTTGACTTCACCACATCAAGAGGTATCAGTGTGTCTGTCCAGCTGTCTCTCTCAGTCTTTATGTCCTTTATTGAACCGATCCGAACTGTGAGAAGTGTTCAGCTTCACTCTTTCCTCAGAAATGGGAATGAACGCTTGATATGTGAGAAGACTTTCTATTGCCGTGCCCCCAGAAATCTCCAAATCTTGTCTGCTCTTTTACACCGCACTATCTTTCTGAACACCTGGCAGAGTGATTTGCTCTCTTCCCCTGCCTGTGAATCTCTGCTGTTTTCTGAATCTCTTGCATGTTGAACTGCAGATCAGCAGAGACCACAAACCACAGCTGAGATTGAAAAATACTTGAGTTTCAGTCCTGGATGTAGAAGGTTAGTTTTTACACTGCCTTTCCAACGTTCTGTGAGGGGAAAAATATACTTTTGTTCACTAAGGATGAATTATATTAATACAAATAACAGCGAAGACTACTTCTAAGTTCCAAAGCATTGATTGTTCATCAAATCTCCAACCTAGTAGTCAGTTTATTTAGCTATTCAGGTGAAGTTTCATCTCATGCTTTCTCGTTCTGTTTCCCATCGTGTGATTTGACATGTAGGACTTTTCTCACAGACCTTACCTTATGATCAAACTGTTCCCACAACAGCTCAACACGTCAAAGATTTATCTATCTGTAATACTCACCCTAAATGTTTAGAGTCCAGTCTTTCTTCTTTTGCCCATTCTACCCTTTTCTTCTTATTTGCCTGTGACAGATGTAACTGTTAGTTTGAAACTCTGCCTAAAAGGCCCACATCCCTGAGTATTCTCTTCACTGTTGCAGATGTAGCTTCTGTTTAGTGTAATGCCAGCTGAGTACCAGTGAAGAGATTGTGATTTACTTGCCCACTTTTTATTGTGCATCTGAGCCCCATCTCTCTGTCCTCTCCAATTTCCTCTTTTTGTTTTAAGACAGTGTTGCATTGAAAGGCCTTCAATATCTCTCAAAAGAACAAGAGCTTTTTTGTATGTTTGGCCACTTTATAACTTAACTTAAAAGAATACTGTAGTTCACCTAAAAATTAAAAATTGCTGTAATTTTACTCACCCTCAGGCCATCCAAGATGTAGAAGAGTTTGTTTCTTCATTAGAACAGATTTGGAGAAATTCAGCATTACATCACTTGCTCACCAATGGATCCTGTGCAGTGAATGGGTGCCGTCATAATGAGAGTCCAAACAGCTGATAAAAACATCACAATAATCCACACAACTCCAGTCCTTGTGAAACAAAAGGCTGCGTGTTTGTAAGAAACAAATCCATCATTACCCATAGGAAAGAAAAATCAAAAGTGAGATCTCGTTAACATCTCAAATATTTCTCCTAGACAGAAATGAGGTTACTTTAAGATCGAATTGACAGATATTTCTCCTAGTCTAAAGACTCTGGTGGTCTCATATTTGTCTCCTCCATTGTTTCAAACAAGATCTCAACAGCGTCACACACTGTGCTCAGATTTTTCTCCTTAGCTACAGACACTGTATTTCTCCTTAGCTAAAGACTCTGGTGGTCTCACATTTGTCTGCTTTAAAGCTTTAGAAGAGATCTCAACAACATAAAACACTGTGCTCAGATTTGTATCATTAGCTAGAGACTCTGGATCTCTCACATTTGTCTCCTCTAAAGTTTAGAAGAGAACATGTACATACATACAAAAATACAAATATGAAAAACTTTTGAGGATTTACGATGCTGATGACCGTTAAACGCGTCACCACAGTCTTGTGA
>NW_015555737.1:904224-907985 GCF_001515605.1 Sinocyclocheilus anshuiensis | reverse complement strand
GTAATGGAGTAATATTTGACCAGCAGTATCTGTACTTTCACTTAAGTAATGGAGTTGTGTACTTTGTCCGCCTCTGGTATTTGCAATATTAGTAAAAGGTTAACATTTCTCCTAAAATAAAACTGAAGACATCTTAAGATAAAGCTGATATCTCAATGAGACATATAAGAGAATCACCCTTTAGTATCCTAAGCGTAGAGTAGGCTCTGTCAGAGCCATAGCCTTGTGGACAGCACATCGACGTGAAGGCACAACTGCACCTCAGACAACATGGGTTTGAATCCCAGCTAAAGATACTTTCCTGCTTCTGTTCAATTCTCACCTGTCCAATTGTTTCCTGTCTCTACTCTTACTGTCCTGACCATTAAAGGTGAAAAACCCATTGCAATAAAAAAAAAAAAAGCAACAGCAACCTCTGAGCAGTAAAACATTTTTGTAATGGACTCTTGCAAGAGATTACAGCAAGACAATAAAGAGATCTATGTTTCTCACATTTCTCTCTCATTGTCATTTTGGATTCCTTTCTTTCAGAACTTTCTCATGTCTCAGATGTGTCTACTCCTAAGGAATTTTAGGAGAAACATCTGAAATGCTGTTGGTACTAAAATGAGAGATATATGAGAATCTCATCTAAGTCTCCTGAGCTTAGGAAAAGCAACCACTGAGCAATAAATTTTTCGTATGGTTAAGTCTTTTAATGTGATGTTTTTAATCAGCTGTATGAACTCTCATTTTGACTGCACCCATTCACTGCAGAGGATCTGGTGAGCAAGTGATGTAATGCTAAATGTAGATTCAATGTAAATGTAGAATCTAGATTCTCCAAATCTGTTCAAATGAAAAAAAAAAAAACTTATCTACTTCTTGCATGTCCTGAGGCTGGGTGAGTAAATTTTCAGAAAATGTCCATTTTTGGGTTAACTATTCCTTTAACATTAGCCCATATTAATAATTGTTGTTTATAAATATATAAACAACAAATTATAAATATATTGTATTTCCAGTTTAATGCTACACTTGTGAAAAGAAGTAACAGTTTCTTTTAAAAACATACAAATGTCTTGGTGATAAACCTTTGAACGATAGTATATAGAAGTGTTTTTTGCTGTCAGTGGAAGGTTGAATTTGGACAGCTTTGGAGTGAAGTACCACAAGGATTTGTTGCAGGGCCCCTGTTGCTTTCCCTCTGTCCATGCCCCGAGGACATGTTGAGTTCGATGCTGGTTCTGCAGTGCTATTGTGCTTTTATTCTGGAGTTTATGACAACACAATGAATTGTGCAGTTCTTTTTAGGAGTGCAAAGCACATGCGCATACGCTAATATGTTAATGGAAGACCCCAAGCAGGATAGTGTGTCAGCATCAAACTGATACTGACGTAGAGATTGTGTCATATTGTGTGTGTGTCTCCACAGCATGCATGACAAGAAGCTAGCTAAAGCATCTCTGAGTCATAACTCCAGCCGATGGGATATGCAGCTTAAAATTAAGAACACAATCACATCTCTATATCATCTCTGCTTGAGGCATAAGGCATAAAATAAGCCCTTGGGGTGTCTTACGAAGAGACTTGTGTGATTCTACAAAGTGTCAGAGCGTAACAAGAGACTATTTTCTGATCATTTTCAGACTGTACAGAAAGTGAAACAATGTAAAAATAAAAAGAGAAAAACCAAAAAGCCAAACAATGAAATCATATCAATTTAAATGATGTAATATTTGATCTTTTTTATTGGAGTGTAATTTTAATTGCATTTATATATCAAATAAAAAATGATTTGTACATGAATCTGGACCCTGTGGTTGCAAAAATTAATGATGATGGTTTTGATTTTCGTAGGCCTTGAGTTGCTTTAGTGGTAGTTTGAGAAGCTTCTGTGCTTCCCCAACCTTGAAAGGCACCAGCCACCATGTACCCTCTTAGAGAATGAAGATTTACCCTTTCCCTCAAAAACGTATGTTCTTCATTTTCTTTTTGAATGAGGCAGCAAAATCTACGGTCATTCCCCTGACTGACAGCTGTAAAGCTGACGTATCATTAGTCAGAACAGCTGCCTGGTCTGATCCAGGCGCCAGTCCCCAAACACTTTTGTTCAGCATAATCTCACCGCTGTTTGATTAAGCTGTCGGATGCACACAGAGGTTGCTTGCGCTTTAAGACGAAGCTGGGAGACAAATGTTAAGATGGAGAAACATCTGTTGGTTGTGGTCGAGGGATACGAGGAGAGTCTTTGCTGACGGTGATGCGTAAATTCCCAGCTGCTTGCACGACTCCCTTTTGCCACCTGTGCAGTTTTAATGCATAATTTACTGCTAAAGTGTCTGTCCCCGTCTGAATTATGGGTCCAATTTGTATGCTTCTTAAGTTGCTTTTGAAAATGAGCCATGTTCAAGCCCTCTGGCTCAGAATGGGCGGCCCACCTTGCTAAGTGCTGGGATGCATTAGCGAAGCTCTCTAAAAATGCTCTTATTCGCTGTCTGCAAACTGTGCATATTAAACAAGGGAAACTTGTTTACTTGAATCATTGCACATTTAATATTTTTGGATTTAAAAGTTGACTAAACTATTAACTATTCATCAAAAAGAATTTAGATTGCTGCAAATCAGAGGAATAAGACCAATTAAACAATTCAGTTCTGATGTCTTCAATGGCGTCAATCAAAACAAGGCATCTATTCTTTGGGCGTGTGGGAATGCTCAGTGCTTGCGTTTGCAATTCTGAAACCTATCAGATCTAGTGAGGAAGGAGATCATGTCATGCTGTGGCATTAATCATTGGTGTTTAATTGCTCCGTCGATTTCGGCAGTCCAAATGAGACACATTCAGGCTTAAACCCTGTCTATCATTGCCACCAATGCATCACTCAGTAGTCGGGTGACCATACATCCACTTTTTTTTTTTTTTATCATGAACTGGTCAGGATTTCTAAATGTATTAAGATTTCTGGGTTTTGGCTTTGTTTTCCTATTGATATGCTCTCTACAGTCCTCATATATTATGTTTTTGCAGTGCTTTGGCCATTTTCTGTAGATCCCGCATCATTGCATACCATGATTAGTTGATTATGTACATTGGCTACATGCTATTGGTCATTACCTTCAGCAGTTATGAAAACAAGAGTAAAACAAAGCCATAACCCAGACATTTTAGGTAATTTTGAAATCCCAGCCAGGACATTTCTGGGAAAGAGAGGACATATGGTCACCGTACTAGAGTGGCCATTTCTATAGCACCAAAAAGAAGGACACTTTGGAGGATTCAGTGAAACAGAAAAATAATACTAAACCTTAATACTTGCTGATTTTGGAGTCATGTACTAGTGTAATACTCTTACTATTTCTGCCATAAAAAGATAAAAAATAGAAAAAGCAGTATACTAGTATGCAGTTTCGAATTTATTGAATCATTGACGAAACACCACTCTGTTGATAAGAGATGCAATGGTTTATTGACAATATTACGTCTAAAATGTATGTCACTTAATATAACATGAACATATATTTTATTGTTATTATTATTTATTATATACTATTGTATAAACTAGGGCTGTCACGATATGAGATTTTTCACTGCACGATTATCATGGCCAAATAAATTCACGATAACAACATATCACGTTATAAATAGATATATGGAAACAAAATAAATAATGCTGTCAGTCAAATTCAAATTCACTTTTTTACTATTTTTAATTTGTTTTTAATTTTTAATTTTATTTCTCTCTCTCTCTCTCTCTCTCTCTCTCTCTCTCTCTCTCTTA
>NW_015555737.1:898457-903967 GCF_001515605.1 Sinocyclocheilus anshuiensis | reverse complement strand
TTTTTTTTCTCTCTCTCTCTCTCTCTCTCTCTCTCTCTCTCTCTCTCTTAGCTAGTGAATTACACTATTGCATACAAAAGGAAAAATTACACTTAATAGCAATCAGATACTGATAAACAACTCAAAGATCATCAAGGCATAAGTATTTTTACATTTCTATTTTTTTTGCTTTCTCCATCTATTCTATAAAGTATAAAATAGCAATCTTAAAAGAAATACGTATAAGTGTCTGACTCAAGCCTGCGCTAGTAGGCAGACATGGTATTTCAAAATCGGACTGTCTGACCTAAAACCGGACAACTGGCCACCCTACACCCTACTCAGTAGTCCAACTCAGTTTATTCCATTCTGAAAATATGTGGCTATATTTATACTTAGAAGCTTAAAATATACTAATTTGTTTAGTACATTGTCATGGGCCACAGTAACAATGATGTGCTTGTTGACCTTCAGTTAGTGCTTAGAAGTATGTACTATGGTGACCTTAGAGCAAACAGTGGTAAAGTGCCTCACTCAAGGGCACATCGATGTTGAGAACGCTTGATGATATCAGTTCACTACGGCTGGTTATTGAATCAATGACCCCCTGAGTACTGACCCACTTCTAGATCTGAAGCCGTGGAGCATTGCAGTGTGTTCTGCCAAGAACAAAAGAGCTGTGTACGATCAAATGAGCACCAGGGTGAACAGCGGTTACTTCAAGTTCTGGATTCAACGGATTACGTTTTGATTAGACAGACCGGGTTATGCAGAAACGCAAGTAGGCTAGCTGTTTTGGGAAAAAAGTAGAAACTCTCATGATCAGCAGTGCAAATTCATTATGAGACTTGCAATATTATCTCGGTATAAGTTTGGGTTTGATAACATCCCATTGAAAGTAAAAACGTCAGTATTGTTAAATACATATATACATTTTTTTTCAAATTGACATTATATAGTTACACCAGTAGGTGGCGACAAGTGGCTTGATCTTATGATAGATTTGCTGATTCATTCAGGGAGTCTTTATCAGTGAGGCATGTTGTAAATCGCTCAACTGGTTCGCTCAAAACACTGAATCATTCAGTTACAAACTTGTTACTTAGAGATCTGGTTCTGCTGTGGCTTTGATTGGACCTATATCCATGCAAGATGAAAGTTCATTGGCAAACCCAAAATAGACAGGTTAACTGGAAATATTGTTCTCATTATTAACTTCTTGTTTATTGAACTTTTGGGTAAAATCAATATCACACGAGGAAATGTGCTGCTGTTCCAGTTTCTAATATGAGCACAGCTGTCATTTGGCCTTACATTCTATTTTGTAATGTCTTAAAAGGACAGGAAGGAATAATTGTTATTGTGTAACACATTTTCTTCAAAATATTGCTGTTAATTTCTTATGAAAATGAAGTGTAAAACAAATATACAACATCTGCTTTTGCAGGGGATGAAGGAGACAGTGGACAGACAGCCTGTGATATTTGTATTTGGTTCACAGAAAATTCTATCCTGCACTGACATCTTTGTGTCAGTGTGTTTATCTGTGTAATAAAAACTCTGACGTAGATACAGATGTGCATGGATATCTTGCTGTCTGTGCTGTTGAGATGTCTGAATATCATACAGGTGGAGATTGATAGTCACAAACACAATTACCATGAATATAACAGCTGTGTCAGTCCAGTCTGCATTTGTCTTTGTTTTGACACACAATCCAGCTGACGGCGTTCACAGCCTGGCCTTAGTAAATACAACAAGTCAATAACTGCTTTGTCTCACTGACATCTCATCTTTACACATACTGTATTCTTGCCCATGAATTTCATCAGATAATACAGAATGTCCCGAACATTCTGAGCTGTATATTGAAGGAATATATATATTTAAAAGAAATCTTTAAATTACACCCACCGTTGTTGTTTTGGGGCATTGTACATAGACTGTGATTACACAATGGGTCGGCCAGCCAAGAAGAACAGAACAGAATGTTTACAAAAGCAGACAGTTATTCTTAAATTTTCTCTCTAAGGACCTAAAGCCTCCAAGGTTCTGAAAGCCCTAAATATTTACTTTTGATTTTAACTCATGCAAGTAAACATTTTGCAGTACAAGCCAAATATAGACACTCTGGCTCAGAGATAAGTAGCCTGCTTTGTAAATACAACAACATGACAACTTGGTTCCTCTAATGTCCTTATTTTTACTAGTCCTTAGTCCTTTTTGTCCGTGTTATGTCTTATCTAATAATTGTGTCTTTTTTCAGTGTCTTTGAGGGTTGTAAATCATGTTTGCATCATACTGTATAGCCACATAACACCATTCTGTTTCATTGTGAAGATCAGTTTGGGGATTAGTTGTTTCATAGAAAAGTCATTAGGTCTGTAATCAGACATTCAATAGCTCAAATGTGTGATTTCTCTAGCAGAGGTTTTGTCTTAAATTATAAATAATGTTTGTGAATTTTACTAGCTATTATGAAAGGATTGTGAATAATGATAATAAGGATAATGAAAGCATGCAGTATGTTGGGCTTTTTTTTTTATTGGCCATATTTATTGGTCAAATCAACGCTTTGATATATTTTTTATATTTTTTACTAATTGCTTTATGTTTCAATTATTTAACAAATTCAATTTTAATGAAAAAACTATTAAATCACGTATAATATGATATTTAGTAGCAGGTTCCGATTGTGACAACTTACCCAAATATAGTGTGACAACATGTACAATTATTAGATAAGGATGTGGTAAGCGTGTTTTTAAAGTTCTTCATGTTTATATATATATATATATATATATATATATATATTATTACCTTTTAGAAGAACTGTTTTCTATTTTAATATATTTTAAATTTTAATTTATTTAATTGATGGCAATGCTGAATTTTCTACAGCCATTACTCCAGTCTTCGAGGACCGTACAGTATGTACAGTATTTGAAAAAATAATGTGTTTTTTGAACATTAAAGCATGTCAACATATTCTGTTACACCAAATACACCAAATAATAATCTTTAAAATAGCATCATATGACCCCTTTAAGCAATTACAGTTTAAAGACTTTAAACTATGTGCATATACAGTGTAGAGACTTGAAAACAAACCTACCCTGAGAAATATTCACTGGGGTAAAAAGTTTCCACTAAATCCATTTAAATGTTTGTTTGAAAAGTTGCATTGTTTGTGTGAAGGAGAGTTTTAGATGTTCCAAACATCAGAGACGCTCACAGTGATGTTGATGTATTAGCAGAGAGTGGAGTGGAGATGTATTGCTGTTTTGGACCGGCACGTCTTTGCAGGGGTGTGTTATTAGCCAAAGGCTGGCCTCGTTCAGCTTTCGGGCATGTTTTGTTTGTTTAGTGTGGACAGCGAAGTTCTTTGAATTCAATTTAGAGGAAACTATAAAAGAGAAAGTTGTGATTGGAGTCATGGGGTACAATGTGTCAAATTCCTGAAATGAGAGTGAGGGAAAAAAAAGCGATTAGCTTCCCTCATCTTCATTCTCCACCAATAGGAGAAGAGAAACTCAATGACCAAGTCACCCGTGTAATGAGGTCCTTTAGCCAAATTAATAGCCCTCTGTGAAAGGGTGTTTGTGTGCGCGCTGTGATTCATTGTTCTTCAGAGATGCTAAACACATATAGGTGGATAAAAAGAGTGTCTTGTTATCTCTCAGACAACCATTACAGACACAACTTAACATCTCAAACAGATATTATAATCCACTTTACACAAGTGCAGATCTCTCTCTGCAAGCAGATACTTGTGAACAACCGTGCATCTTGATTGTAAGACACATTGTTAAATATCAAAATCTTAGCATTGACGAGCATCATGCAATTCTTTTTCATATATTATGATATAGATATATATATATATTCATGTGTGCACACAATTCAATTGTAAATATATTATTAATAATAATAATACTTATTATTATCAGCATTATTAATATTATATTATATTAATTTTATTATTATTATTTATTAAATGCAGTTTTAAGTTATGGTGGCAGTAAAAGTATTAAGTATTATTATTATTATTTTAGAAAAATATTACAATAATATTAATAGTAAAAAAAAATAATAGCCACATATATAAACATAAATTTCAAGTATTATAATAATTTTTCTCTTTATTGATCACCACATATTTTGGTTGTATAGAAGATCAGAATGACATTTTAATAGTCTGCAAGTCAGTAGCACACATGCTTTGACTGAATCTCCAGTTGACTGTCACACTCCTAATAACTGGAAGATAATGTTGACTAGAATAATGTGTTTTACGGATTGGTTGATTCTCTAATAAAACCAATTCATATTTCCATTTATAAGGGTCACTAACATTTAATGTGTAACAAACATTGTAATGGGAGGTCATTTAGAATCTGAGTTGAATCAATCAATTCACTTCTATGAGAATATTGATGTATTTCATATGCCTGGAGTGCTAATCTATAGAATAGTAAAATGTCAACAATCTTTCCTCATTGACATTTCAACACTGGCTTTGTTAAACATGGTGTCAATAAACAAGAGGAGACAAGCTTAACAACGGTCGGTTATCTACATTCAAATGAAGCTGCTATATTAAGTATTACCTCAGATGGTGAAGCGCTCACTATCCTTTGAATTAGCTGAGCTGCTTTCTGCACTTTTTTTTCAGAGAGGATATCTAATGAAACTACATTCATTGTAATGGGAAGTCTGAACTGAAGTCTTTAAAATAAATGCTGTAGATATATCAACTTTGGAGAGAACATTTAAAGTCAGAATTGTGCGGCAAAAAGTCATTTTTATTGTTATTTTTTATGTACTTTTTATTCCATGGCGGGGAAAAAAGGGAGATTTAAACTCAGAATTCAGAAAAAAACAAGTCAGAATTGTGAGATATGAACTAAATTTGGAATTGCGAGAAGAAAAGTCAGAATCTCGCAAGTCTGTTCATTTTTGTTTTTACAAATTAAACAAAGTAAGAATTGTGAGATAAAATGTTGAAAAGTAACACTTATGGTGATGGATCACTGAGCAGGTCGATTTAAGGTGAGAAATGAAGTTCTAAGAACTGCTAAGCACTAATGCTACAGACGGTGGTTAAATGCCATGGCCAGTCCGCATGACATTCATTAGTACACAGTGGCCATTACTGTTCAAAGTTCAGCAAAATGTCACTCGATTTGCTTTTGAGGAGGGATGAGATGAGTTACTAAAGAACAAATACGGCTGCTCACCTGTTCATCTGCTTTTCCTTCCTGTGTTGACAAGGCTGTCAATTCCTTTTGAACTCCTGGGGCCTTAATTGAGACAAAACGTTTTTTTTTTTTTTTTTAATGGCGGGGAAAAAGAGATTTAAACTCAGAATTCAGAGAAAACAAGTCAGAATAGCAAGATATATGAACTCAGAATTTTAAGATTTAAACTTGAAATTGCGAGAAGAAAAGACAACATTCTGAGGGTTTTTTTAACTAAGGATTGAGAGGAATCAAAGTCAGAATTGTAAGTTAAAATGTTGAAAGTACCTT
>NW_015555737.1:873753-898180 GCF_001515605.1 Sinocyclocheilus anshuiensis | reverse complement strand
CCAGTTGGTCCTTCAGGTCAGCTGGAAAAAGAGCAAACTCTCCCCGATGCAGAGGATTTCTTTTCTCGGTATGGAGTTGGATTTGGTCGAACAGACAGCACGCCTCACACAGGAACGTGCTCAGTCGGTGTTGAACTGCTTGAATATGTTCAAGAGCAGGATGTCGGTCCCACTGAAACAGTTTCAAAGGCTCCTGGACGTGACGTCTCCGTTCCCTCCTTCAGGGAACGAGGGTTACCATACGTAACCGAGACGTTCTATCTATGGTTATTTTTATGGTTCGATCTATGGCTCTATTTTTAATTCTATCTATTGTTCTATTCGTGGATCTACCATTCTCTCTATGGTTCCATCTATTTTTCTATCTATCATTCTAACTGTTGTTCTGCTGTTCTATCTGTGGTCTTCCATGGGTCCATCTATCTATCATTCTAATTATTGTTCTGTTTATGCTTTTTTCTATGGTTCCATTATTCTATATGGTTCTGTCTCTTGTTCTTATCTACAGTTCTTTAGCTCTATCCATCTATATCATGTACCGGTGCATCTCAATAAATTAGAATGTTGTGGAAAAGTTGAACATACTTTCCAGAAGGCCAACAATTCACTAAAAATTTTTTTTATTGGTCTTATGAAGTATTCTAATTTGTTGAGATAGTGAATTGGTGGGTTTTTGTTAAATGTGAGCCAAAATCATCACAATTAAAAGAACCAAAGACTTAAACTACTTCAGTCTGTGTGCACTGAATTTATTTAATACACGAGTTTCACAATTTGAGTTGAATTACTGAAATAAATGAACTTTTGCACAACATTCTAATTTATTGAGATGCACCTGTATATTTCTATGGTTCTAGCTGTCTTTCTTTCTACCCGTCATTCAGTAAGGTCAGGTCATCTAGCACTCTGTCTATACTGAAGTTTTATTTATAATTCAGATAATATTTCTGCACAGTGTTCTAGCTATCAACCTTCTATTCTCTGGTTCTATCTGACTATCGTTCCATATTTCTCTCTCTCATAAATATTCTTATTTAAGCAAGTGTCATGGGATCAGACTTTTCCTGCTCTTTAATTAGTCAGATTTAATTACACAGAGTGTAATTTTTGGGTTGAGTGTGGTTGATATGATTTGGAAATGAATTCTTGGGGCACTGGAGTGCTGTGTATTTAATAGACTCCGTCCAAGGAGACAGAGCCGTAATCGCTTCGGCTGAAACTGTCACAGAAAAGGAAGGACAACAGAGCCCTCAGCTAAGACCTTAATTCCTGACTGTGCCTGGATGATGTCTGCCTACACTCAGAGCTATCGGAACAGATACAAATCCAGCAGGAATTTGGGGCGGGAGTCTCTCTCTTTGTTTCTCTCATTGTCTTAGTCACGGTTTAGTTGAGATTTGCGGTTCAGTTTCTGTGGGCAGGTGGCGACGGCGTCTAGCGCTGGCATATGCATTATTGTTCGGTAATGAATTAGGCACTTTGCACCAGCTACTCTATTTCCACTGTCCCTCCAAACAGCTGCCTCTAAATGGCATTGATCTGCTAGCTTGCCCCTAGTTTACTAAATCTAAACAAGGTGCTGCTGGAATGCTGCCCGTTTGAAACTATCATTGACTGTTTCTCTTTGTATCTCTATGTCTATTTCTCAGTTTCTTCCCACTGATTCTCCCTCTTTCCGTCTTTCACAGATTCACACACACACTAAAGTAAGGGCAAGAAAAATCAGCTTTCTCGTCTCATTTGTGCTGTATTGCTGTTTTGGATTTCAGGCAAAGTCTGTCTTGAAGGCTTGACAGCTCTTTGTTTTGAGTGCTTAGTATGCAGGAGTTATCCTGACACTGCGAAGCACAGTTCTGGGAGACGCAAACCAGCACAAACACATGACTGTGTAGTTTCATCTTTTCAATGTGCTGCAGGGGAAGGGGAGGTGTGGGATAAAATTGCAGGTGTATCCAGATGTCAGCTGCATAGTTTTCGGTCAGTATGATGACATTCATACAGGTGTAATTAAGAAAAGCCATCTAAACAACATGAAAAGCTACTCATGAGAGTAAACAGGCAAACAGCTCTCATTTTTGTCCAGTATCCTCTCATCACTTTCCCCAGCTACACTACAGCTGACTAGGATTTCATGTTTGAGGATTTCTCTGCATACCGCTGTTCCAATTCTAGGATGGCATGATGCGAAGAAGTCAGCCTTCGTGTCCTCCATGGGGGTCCAACATGATTAAGCCTTCTCTCTTCCCTGGGGTTTGCACAAAGACTAGCGGAGGTTCAACAAAAACCGCACACAAACATGGCCCGAGCTATTTGAAGCAATTGCACCTGGGTAGCTGATGTATAATGTGTCCGTGGACTTTTTTCTTTTATTTTTTAGGTTAACTCTCATATGAATATACTCTGTACAGGAAGGTATATAGAAAAGAGTGGGGTAAGCTGTGCCACTTTTATTAAGATGTCTTCTATGCAAGAAGAAATAAGATAGACGGTAAAATTATATTATTTAAAATGTTCATATATTATATTATATTAAGGGATCAAGGATTTTTTTTTTTTTTTTTAGTAGGATGCTGTCAAATGTTGCCCAAAATCTAATTTGGGGGAAAACGTTTATAATTCTTTCACTAATTAATTTACTCAGTTTTATGCATTGACAGTTCGTCAAAAAGTATATGTTTTTTGAGCTCGATTAAGTTTTCTTTGGCTTAAAATTAAGATGCAAAAAATAATACATAAATGCATACATAATCTGTCACATAGCTGTATATGATGGTATGTGATGTGCACAGCATGCACACTGACACATCTTTAGTCCATAACTGATCACTTATAGTTTTGCATCATTTTTATTCAACTTTTTGCCTTCACTAGCTCATTATGAAGGGTCGTTAAATGGTCATTTTTAATATGTGTTCATAAAACCAGCATGCATAATAAAAGAATTAGCTTAATGTGCTTTTAGATCAAATATAGAATGGCAAACCATATGCCAACATTCACACTCTAACCACCCACCTGTGGGTTTATCTGCACTGTTAAATGTAATGTGCATTAACATGATTATAGTTTGCGAGTGTCTGTCTTCTACCTGCACTCTGGTTCACATGGAGCCAGCCTTGAGACTGTGGGTCTAAAGTTCATGAATTAAGGTCGAGTATTCAGACCGTGCAATGATATATTGTGTTATAATGCAGCACTTTAGATCTACATTTGTCTTTCTCTCATCTCACTCTATTCTAAGAGGAAATTGCCACACACCCCTGAATGCTCCCTAGAGCAGAATGACTGGCTTCCGAATATAGATTGATGACAGAAATAAAAAAGAGAAGGTTATTGGTCTAAGGATAATAGAAGTATAGATGCTTCAGAATGTGTCAGGTGCACTGCTGTGGCTTTTTCAAAAAGAAAGTGCACTTGTTGAAAATATAAGCTTTTGAATTATGGCATACAGAAAGCTTTGTGGATGTATTACTGTGCATGTGCATCATTCTTTCTATATCTGTTATTATATCTTTCTATATATGTATTTCATGTTAGAGGCTATAGGGAAGGTTGCAAAATGGAACACAAATGCTGCTATTGCTTAGTAACTATTACTTGCTTACAGATTTCACAAACATGCATTGAATGCCTTCAGGATGCTTGTCTGTAGCTTTAAAAATTTATACAGAAAAGTTCAGTATATACTTTTTGCCCTCCAAAAGTTTGGTGTGCCCTAGGTTTTAAGTGGAGTTTTGTACAAGATCAGCATAAAACTATATAATTTCAAGGTGTAAGTGAATTAAAGTAACATGCAAATTTAATCAAAGACCAGTAATAATGATTTCTTTCAGCTGTGATGCTATTGGATTTAATTAATAGAAGAAATGTTTTGAAGTTTTGAATAAAAAAAAATGTCTGCAGATGCACACTCCATGATCCTTAGCAGCAAGTCATATTATACTGTGTAGCGCTGCTCATTTTCATACAATTTTCACGCATTTGCCCTAACAACACTCTTTAATAACAAGTTCTTCCTTGTCTTGTCTTGTTTGAAACACATTTTGATCTGTATTTTCACTACGTGTTGCTCACGTGTGTCTGCAAATGCTTATTCTGGGTTTCAAGCTAGGTCATTTTCATACATTTCCAACATGTTGTTGTGCCTACTTACACATGTTTGGTGTGCCAGTCTGCTGGTGTTGGGGGCAATTTAGGATGACAGGCGGCGAGTGGAGACCGAAGCCTTTGCCTGGAAATCTGGTCGGGAATAAGACACAGATGCCTGGTTCCATTATAAATTTTAATGTGCACAAAGGGTCTTCATCAGAGCAAAAGTCCTACTGGCCCCATATGGTTCATATCTCCACTGCTCAAGCAGAAGGGGGATTTGTATAAGGACTTATAAATATAGAAAGGTCTCCTTCACACTTTCTCTTTGAAGCCAGGCCGGTGTTTAGGAAAAGAAAGGCAAAACAGATTTCGCTTTATGAATGTTTAATGAGCCAACGGCTTCGCTGGGAGCTGTAGTTGTAGAATGCACAATAAGCAGCATTCCATGAAACCCCAATGTGCTCCGAAGGCTGAGACCAGCTTAGACACACACTTCTGTGCCAGTCGCTAGACTTCCTCTCGCAACCCTCCTCTGCGTCCGTACTTCCACTACCAAAGAGCAGGAGCAGCCCTACCGTTTAGAGCGAGAGTATGAGAGGGATCAGCTGCTAAAGCATGAAGCAGATTGACAGTAAAACCACGTGAGAGAGAGAGAGCGAGTCAGGCGACTCATTCCAGAGAAAGAGGCTGAAGGACCCAGGGAAATCTGTACATAAGTAAATATTACAGTTATTTAGATATTTATACAGATGGGTCCAAAGGAGTATATTATATACAGGGGAAGTCGTGGCCTTATGGTTAGAGAGTCAGATTCGTAACCCAAGGTTGTGGGTTCAAGTCTCGTACCGGCAGGGATTGTAGGTGCCACGTCAATATGTGCACTTTGGATGGGATAAATGCAGAGCACTAATTCCGAGTGTATGTACCAACATTGAGTTTAAGTATTGGGAAAAAATGAACTGATCACTTCTCAGTATACACGGCAGAGATGATGGCGATTATTGTAGGTTTACAGTGGGTAGAGGAAGTAAAACCTGATAGAGTGATATGTTGTGTTGACTCTTTATAGTATCCAAAATATGAAATCTAACAGAGAAGATTTAATACTAGAAATACATCAAAGTTTGTTCAGATTGCGGAGACTTCAGATCGATGTGAGATTTTGCTGGGTACCTGCTCATGTAAATATAAAAGGCAATGAGAAAGCAGACAAAATAGCAAAAAATAAAAAATTCAACCAGGGAGAGTGATATTATAAATAGTCCCTTTTTGTAAAGGAGAAGTTAAGGCAAAGATCAAAAAAGAAATGATAAACAAATGGCAGGTCAAGTGGGGCATGGATAATAGTGGAAGAAAATACTAAAGTATACAGAAATCTATTAATGCACTGGGTGTGTCTAGAAGGAACAGAAGGAAGGAAGTAGTTTTAACTAGGTTGAGGTTTGACCACACAGGGTTAAATAAAACATTATATATGTTAGGTAAAAGTCAAGCAGATGAATGTATGGAATGTAAAATCACAGAAAACACAGAACATACTGTATAAAATATAAGGAAGAGAGGAATAGTCTAAGACAAAAGATTAATCGGGCTGGAAGAAAATGGAACCTCGGGTATATTGGGAACAACAGGAGAAGGGGTAAAGGGTGCACAGAAAGCGGTTGTGGAATTTAAAAGATGTTACGTAAAGCTATATAATAATCCATGCTGCATACTCCGGTACAGTAGGTGGTGGTATGCACCTGACAAGATATGATTGCAATCCACCATTAAACTAAAAGAAGAAGAAGAAGGACCCAGGGCATATCAGAATGTGCAGAGCCGCCACTTTTAATTTGGAAATATAAACAACTGTCTCGGCAAGCGCTTTACCTTCGACCCTCATTTAGTGTAACCTAGAAGCTGCCATAGGTGCTGATAATAACAGACAGCACCGCTAAGCCCGGCTGTCTCTAGTAAATAAAGACGTCATTTGCTGAACTGTTCTTTATAAATGAGAACATAGTTATGTTTAACATGTTGTCTGCTATATTAAAGGGATAGTTCACAAAAAAAAAATGAAAAGACTAGCATATTCTCCAACCTGATCTCATGACGAAAACGTACCTGTGGGAACTTTACACAGTTATGATTACAGCTCCATATGTTTCACTTTCTGGATGTAATAAGCTTGCTCTGTAGCTCAGCTGGCATGGAATTGGACTTAAGATGCGGAATTCTTGGGTATGAATCTCGTAAAAAGCATGACTCACGATGAAAGAGCTCAAAGATGAGAGATCAGTAAACAAGCTAAAACGGCATGCGTTTCGATTGCGTTTTTACAACACATTCACTTTTGTTCATACTATTGGGTAGGTTTAGGTGTAGTGCAGATGGTATGTTATTTTAAAACGTCACGGAGCATTAGAGTTATAGCGCCACTCAACGGACATTTCAAATCAGAACTGCGGTGACACGTACAAAAACAACATCACGTAAAATGTACCATATATACGTTCATCTGTTCCAGGGAAAAAAAACGAACACTCTTTTAGAACCACTAAGTGGACATTTCACATCGAATATGTCACGAAACGTACATGGCACAACGTATTTCGCGTCTTGCAAAAAGTTCCCTCAGGTACGTTATCGTCATGAGATCAGGCTCATAATCTCACCGGAGTTTATGCTACACCTACATCCTACGTCATCCACTTTCTCGTTAACACGTGTGTGCGACAGTTAGTGGAAACTAGAGATTACTGTTTATAAAGTTTTAAATGTGGATATTTTTCTTATACAAACACATCGGTTTGCTTCAGAAGGCCGTTATCAACCCCCCTGACCCATGTGGAGTACTTTTTATGATAGATTTATGCACTTTACTTTGCTTCAAAATCTCAACCACTATTCACTGCCATTATAACGTTTGGAAGAGCCAGGACATTTTTTAATATAACTCTGCTTGTATTTGTCTGAAAGAAGAAAGTCATATACACCTAGAATGGCTTGAAGGTGAGTAAATCATGGGGTAATTTTAATTTTTGGGTGAACTATCCCTTTAATACTATAAGTTTGGCTTTATTATTGCAATATTTTGATTGTATTCTGATGCAAATGACTAATTACCTGTCAAAAAATTTAAATGTAAAAGTTAGTTAGGGTTATCTAAGGTTGGTGACCTTTGAGTTACTTTTGGGAGGGAAAAGTAACTAAATAATAATTTTTGATATAGAAAACAGTGGCAAAGATTCTACATTAGGTCTGCACAATATATTAAAATACAGTTGAAATCACTATATGTTTTAGTGTAATTATCAAATAGATAATAAAATAAAACAATAATGAAATTACATAAAATGCACTGTGGGTTTCAGAGAGAAGCATAAAGGGATAGTTCACCCGAAAATAAAAATTAAGTGATCATTTACTCACCTTGGCATTGTTCTAATGCCATATGTCCTTCTTTCATTTTCAGACCACAAATGGAGATATTTAAAGAAAAGTCATGTTAGCTCTCTTTTATATAATAGAGATGAATAATGATCAGCATCAAGCTAAAAGTATCACAAAAGAGACATGTGTTGTATATTCCAAGTGTTTTAGTGTAAAACAAACTGAAATATAATGTATTATTAAACAAAAATCCTGACCTCGACCATTGTTTTCTGTGCACATTCATGAAAATCTGTCAGCACTGCACTTCAACCAGAAAATGCCAAAGAAAAAGCTGCAAGATTAATAAAAACGTGACAAAATAAAATCCACATACTTTTTGTATGTATCTGAGGTGAATATATCTCTTGTGTTCGTCGTAACAAGAAGTTATCATGTTCATGTCTGTCAACTCTTACTTTTTTGGAATTTCTAGGTGTTGTCTTGTTTTTATTAATCCAGATTTCAAGCATCTTGTGTGCTTTTCCTTATGTGCTTTCCCTAGGCGAGTTGGAGTGAACTGTGGCACTAATAGAGTGTCATGAATGCACAATCCTGCACAGAAACCAACAGCCAACAGTGGAAATGTAGCCTATGATAAGGTAGGACATTTTGGTTTATTTATTTATTTACTCGCTTTTTGGTTATTGAAAGATGCTCGAGTTGGTTGTTGCAAACTACACTCTTAAAAATAAAGGGTAGTATTATTAGTATTAGTATTATTTTCCATGCAGATGCACTTCTAGAAAGATCATTTCTTTTTAAGTTGAGCTATTCAAGTCATCTGCGATAAATATTGCTGAAAACTAAAATGTTGCGATGTCAGTTTAAAGCTTTTTTTTCAGTAGTCATCATTGCAAGTTTGCAAATGTAAAAATAGTTGGAGCACAATTGACATTTGATTTAAATATATATTGCATTTGTAATATCCACAAATTAGAATCCTGCTTCAAATTGTCATTTTTCAAATTGTACATGTTCTTTTATAATGTAATTTTAACAGAATAGTTTTCTTTTTGTATGCTGTTGTATAACACCATTCCAAATATTCTGTCACTCCCCAAGCCTGGTTAACACCTTAATTGGGAACAGACAGCCCGAAGTATAACAGTGCTGCTTTGCATCTCTAATGATTTCAGTTCCTCTAGGTATGGTGACCTAGATGATGCTATTACATAAAGGCTAGATCGCTCACTGAACCACTAATGCATCTAAACAGGTTGCGTACACTTCTAAGCTTCATGTTCGAACAAAATGTGACACCAAAAACACGTCATCTCACTCAAAGCATCTAACGTTGCATATATGTTTATATGTGCATTCATATGCACGCTATGATAAATCGGGATGGCATTCTGAAGGATGAGGTCAGAGGGACTTGTTTAACTAAGTGCGTGTGGTGTAATATTACTCAGTGACCATTACGGTTCATAAGCTATTACCTCATTCATACTCAGCCTATGGGTTGATCGGAACTGACTGGGCATGTGAATGCAATGAAATGGTAGCATGTTGTTCTTGCTCTCTCGCATGACGAGTACATTCATGCATAATATGTGTGGGTGCTATGACCGACATCATGGTATGAGTCATTTTATATCACCGTGACAATATCCTGTTATGGTTTCTTGTGTATTTTCTGCTTCTCTTTGTGAATTTGTGACAAACAAATGGTAAGTTTAAGCTGTTATTCACTGATAATCGTTTGCAAGCATAGGTCACATTTTCAGGTTTGCAATCAAAAATCAGTCTTATTATATAAATGTCCAATTACATAATTAGCTAATAACAAATTTGATCACTGCCAATTGTAATTCCCACTGGATTGCAGCTTTAAGAGTCTCGTCTATGTGCCGGGCAAATGAGAAATGCTAACCAGTGCTTTGAAATAAGTATGTGAACTTGTGCTCTCAGATGAAGGAGAACTTAGTTTGCACTTGACAGTTTGTTGGCTTTTGCACGTTCCAATGCTGCTTGAAAGTATTACTCTGATTCGTGATCTGAAAGTTTGGCCTCCTGGCTCACTGGCTAGAGAGCCCATCTTTCATTCCAACTGTTGTGAGATCAAATCTCGATGTGTTAGCATCCTGTAGGTGTGGATTTTCGCTTGCCAGGACAACACCAACTCAAACTCCTCCAGAGAAAAGAAGCAGCAAAGTAATATATGGTAAACAAACACTTAAAATGAACTTTATTTCCATAATCTTGAGTTTTTTTGTAAGGAAATTGGTTGGCAACATCCGCGGATTTTGAGACTGCACCGTGGCTATGCAAATGACCTCACTAAATGGTGCCTCAGGTTTTATCTATTTTTGTTTTGTTTTTTTATTCCTTTGCATGACGGGGTGCCTGTTCATTTGATTCTCACATATGGCAGATTGTTTTTTTACAGCATTTCCTCTGATGCTCAGTGGAACAGAGATTAGGGTACACCACACGCATCGGTATAAAAGTGCCGTTCAGTTCTCCTACAAAGCAGCGCATTACCATCTGCTTATTATAACATCATTCATACTATATTTTGCTTACTATCTAATAATATAATATAATATAATATAATATAAAACATTGGAATATATGTGTATGTTGTTATATAAATGTTATATACATTTAGAATATATTTATTTACATGTATATTTATACCCACACACACCCACATAAAGTATTTATTTATTTATTTATTTATTCAGAACCACTATTAATTAAAATAAATAAAAATTAATTAATTATTTATAATTTAATATTTATTTATTATTTATTTACATACAGGTAGCCAACAGTGTTTTAAAGACCACCAGTGAAAATGTTTATATTTCATAAAATGTATTCAATGTCAATTAAAAACATGAAAGACAGATAGACAGACGGACGGACGGACGGACGGATGAAAGAACCAAAGACTTAAACTACTTCAGTCTGTGTGCATTGAATTTATTTAATACTGAATAATTTAATTACTGAAATAAATGAACTTTTCCATGACATTCTAATTTATTGAGATGCACCTGTATTATATTTAAATAGGAAAAAAAGTACATTTTTAATTTAACTGTCTGCTTGAACCATAACTTAAAGCTATAATAACTGTAATATTCAACATTTTGACTTGTTGTGCCAAATTCTCTATATTAACGGCTGTATCCTGGGGCTAGTGCCTTTTTTTGATTGGTTCAGATGTTAGACTACTAATACTAGATGCTGGTTGGCTTTGTAAACATGTCACTGCATTTCCTGTGTTTATTTGTTAAGGTCGGTAGATTCCACGTCCTTTCCTGCCAGGGTGGGGTTTAGAGGAAAAATAAAACTCATAAGGCATGTTGCATCCCCATAAAAAAAGAAGGGAGATATAGAGAGTTCAACCCGTGGGAGGAAACTCGGTGTGTTCAAGGCTTTTCTCGTTGCTTCTTTAAATTCTTTATTTATTTATTCTTGCAGTCTGACTGTCTCTCAGCAACCGCTGCATATGATGAGACAGCATGAAGCTTCTTTTAGTGAAATTTCTCTTTCTTGCTATGTCAAACTGACATATACATACAACTTGGCCTGATACTGCAGTATCAATTGCTACCATGAAGAAAACAAGAGAGAAGGTAAACGGAAAAATATCTGCCAAAGTTAGGGTCAGGGTCGTATAGGATTTGAAAAATCTAGTCTCAGCCTCAGACGTCACGCCCACAGACCGTTGGCTAAACATCTGATGCATACGGCACACAAAAGTGGAAACACGCAGGAGTTTCGAAGTCGTCATCGGATTGGTTGAATTATACAGGATTTCCGGGAGACGTGTGTGTCACGTTCTTTAACGTTCCGCCTGGAAACAAAGATGCAGTGGCGCCAAACCCCCCCACGAAAGAAGAAAGCCGTCGTGTTTACAACTGTGATGACGAGCGCTTATCAGGATCAACTAAATGCTGGATTTTCAAAAGTATGTGAAAAAATTTAAGTTCGCAGCATAGAATCTTTCAAATATGTCCGAGAGTTTTAGACACCGGTCTGTTATTGTGGCAACATTTCCACGCCCCGAAATGTGATGATGAATGAAACTAACTGTTATTGGTTGTTTGACATGTCGGTCAAATGGCCTCATGGGCGGGCCTGGTCCAATGAAAGCTGCCATAGATTCCAGACCTTCAGCCGTCAGTCTGAAGGTCTGGCTATGCGAGACTATGAAAAATCCTTTAAAAAGTCATGTCAAGAGTTTGACAGAATTGGGGTGTTTTTGGAAATTATTTTTACATTTGGCATCCTATAAATTGAATTACCATGAAAGTGTTCAGTTAAACAGATAAGATACCCTCTTTAACTAAGCCGTAATTTTACTTAAGTTTTCTTAAATCTTTATAATGAACTTTAAGTGAAGTTACATTTTAAACTGGCAGTCAGGATGCAGCTTGGGTGTGAGTTACTTTGGCAGTATGGAAATAAGACTATGTGACAAATACTTGAAATTTTTCATGAACAAAGAAAAATCCCATCATTTTGGAATCAGGCATGGAAAGTGCCAGAAAAACATGTGACCCCCATGACTTCCACAGCTCTGAAGGTCTGCTATGCCCTTGGTTTTGGATCAAATTGGTTGGTTTCCAGAAGTGTTAGTAGTTTGCAAAACTTTAATTGACAGAATACTAATCTTCTGGTCCCTGACACCAACAGATTGGATTCTTCTAATGTGGATTTACTGTAACTCCATTTTCTGAATTCTTTATTGTCCTACAGACAGAAAGAAGCTCTGGCCAGCAGCTTTTCCTCTCTCTGGGTTTCTGTAGTTTTAGTTTGACTGACATTGAGCAGATGTGTCATAGCTGATACACTTGGAAGGGCAAACAGAGCTCTGAAACAGAGCCATCTATTCTTGTTGGAGACCATCACAGGGACATTGTGCTGCATTCAAAACAGTAATTTAGTTTTATGAGGCCACTTTCCACCCTCTCTCAGACCCTTGGAATGAAAACATTTCAGTTTCGGAAGCTTTGTATTAAAGATACCTGTGTAAACACCCTCTTTGTTCTATAATGCATATTAACGGGTTGCAGATTTCTTGCAATATCATTTGCAATGCTTCATCCTTTACTTACCTTTTTTTTCAGACTGCATTCCATTGTGATAATCTATGATGAAATGTACCACACATACTTAAAAGATCATACTGACGTGAACAGGGACCTTGGTTAAAAATACATTTTTGTGGCTTTTATACTAATGTTGTGAGTTAAATGTGCTCACAGCCAAGAACAGAACAATGTTTGGTCAATTTTGCCCATATTTTCATTCAAAGGTCTTTTTAAACAGTGTTGACAATAATGAAGTTACAGCGCATTTACATAGTAAATTGAACTCCTCATTTTAAAAAGATCAAGGAATAATTAATTTTAATAGAAGTTTGAAGTTGATGGATAGATGGGTGGATGGACTGGTAGATGGTCAGTTGGATGGATGTGTTGAATGGATGGTTGGATTGGTAGATGTACGGTTGAATTGATGGATGGATGGATTGGTAGATGGTCGGTTGGATGGATGGATTGGTAGATGTACGGTTGGATTGGTAGATGGATGGATGGATGGATGGATGTGTTGAATGGATGGTTGGTTTGGTAGATGTACGGTTGAATTGATGGATGGATGGATTGGTAGATGGTCAGATGGGTGGATGGATGGATGGATTTGTAGATGGTCGGATGGGTGGATGGATGGATGGATTGGTAGATGTACGGTTGAATTGATGGATGGATGTGTTGAATGGATGGTTGGATTGGTAGATGTACGGTTGAATTGATGGATGGATGGATTGGTAGATGGTCGGTCGGATGGGTGGATGGATGGATGGATGGATTGGTAGATGTACAGTTGAATTGATGGATGGATGGATTGGTAGATGGTTGGATGGATGGATGGATGGATGGATGGATGGATGGATTGGTAGATGGCCGGATGGGTGGATGGATGGATGAATGAATGGATTGGTAGATGGTCAGTTGGATGGATGGATGGATGGTCTGTCTGCCATATTGGAACGTGAACACTTGAGAGCAAGTCGACTGTGTGTCTGCAACTGCATGTATGTCTATCTATACAGTAGACTTTAGCAGATGATTTTGCTAAACTAATGCAATGCAACAAGATGAAGGCATTAACTAACACAACACTAAAAGTTACCATAGATTAAGTTAATACATATAAAAACACAAGCCAACACATTCTCTCCTGTGAAGGGTTTTATCCCATTTTTTCTGGATTTGATTCTCAGTGGTTTTTACAACCAGAGGCTTAAGTCTTAAATTTGAGCTTAAAAATCCTGCCAGTGTAATCAGATTACTTTTTTCAAGTAACTAGTAAAGTAACACATTACTTTCAAATATTTACTATCAAGTTACTTTGTTTTCCCATTTATTTACTGACACCTCTCCTGTCCCCGTGTTGAGAGAAATTGGGAGTGAGGTGCAGAGGAACTTCCTTTAACCTGAGGCTTATTAACTCTTTCCCCACCAAAGACGAGTTATCTTGTCTTTTATGAGAAAATGCTTCCCTGCCAAAGATGAGATTTTACAGCTTTCCGTGTTTTCACTTTTATACAGTGGTGGCCAAAATTGTTATAACACTTGGCATATTTAAGAAGTTTCAGTTGTTTTTGTTGAATTGGCCATTACAATACCCATAAAACGAACTAATGCCGGAACTATCTGCGATGGAACGAATCTGCTGGAACATTGACGATGATGGACTGGCCCCCTCAAAGTTCAGACCTCAACCCCATCAAGCAAATTTGGGGTGAGTTGAAAAATAAATTGAACAGATCTATTTTACATTCAAAGTTCTAACAATTTTGCCCATCACTGTATGCTCCGGGGCACTATTGCGCATCTTCTGAATGAGAACAAAATCTCCCGATGAAAAACACAGACGAGGAAAACACAGAAATGAGCGATCTCATATGTAAGCAGATGCATATGAAAAATAATGCAATCATCAACAATAAACAGCATATAAATCAAATCTACTGCATCTATGCTTTGTACTGAATATGATCCAGATGTAGTCTTTGATATAAACGCAATTTTCTCAGGTTTTTGCTCAAAATGTTGTTTTTGTTTATGAAACTTACATTCAAGTGTTGATAAAAAATAGAATGTTTGAAGCTATAAATGTTTTTTAAGTAGAGGCTCTGTTCTTTATATATTGATGTATGTTCAGATATTCATACAACAAAATATTCTGGGGGGCCATGAAAATTGATCAAAAAATGATCAAAAATGCTGACGGTGGATGGCAACTTTTAAATTAATAAATACATTTTACTTATGGTGTGTAAGAGCCTTTAAATTTAACTTGTCCCCCCCCCCTTTATTATTAAAAAAACAAATAAGCAAGTCCAGCCCTGGTGACAAAAAGTAATGCAAATGTAACTTTCCATAAAAAGTAACTAAGTAACACACTTATTTACCTTTTTATGGAATAACGCAATATTGTAACATATTACTTTTAAAAGTAACTTTCGCCAGCACTGTTTGTAACTTGTAATGGAGTCATTTTCGCTGTAAGGTACTTTTACTCAAGTATGGTTTTCAGGTCTTCTTTACACCTGTGGTTTACAGTTTTGAAGTGTTATGGGTTACTTGATAGCGTGTCTTGCAAAACTGTGCAGTAACTTCAGATAAGGCTGTGTACAGTAGCACAGACGTGGCATTTTACACAAGCTCAAGCTGCCGCGTGATGAATCACAGCGCTACAAATTGCAGCACATGATGAAAAACAAAACTCGCTGAGATCAACACAGTGGCGGGTTGCCAAATAAGTACACACCCACAACTGCTCTTCAGGGAATGTGGAGAAGTACAGTAGCCTCAGAGTGCTCTTACTCTGATCTCTAGCCTAAATAGACAGTCCTTTTCCCTTTTTTCATTCTTATTCATCCTGTATGTATGTGTGGCAGATTGACCTGAGGGAGTGAATGAAGGAGAAAGAGAGGGAGGGAAGCAAGGAACAATTTGTGTTCATATCTCTCCTCCATCTTCACATCAAGTACACTGCACACCGCTGCTGATGCTGCCGTCGCCATGGAGACTGGCACTAGTTGCCTTGGGCACCATAGGGATTGCAGGTGATGAAAGCGCAGCTTGAGCCACACAAGGTTGAATTGGCCTTTGGCCCTGTGCTGTTTGGTTCAGCAATATCAAATCACCTAGGATTAAATGCTCCCTCCATAGAGACCATGAAACATGGTAATAGATAATAGATTTATTTTTTTTTACATTATTGTCATGACACTTAAGCTCTCATTAAAATCCCACTCTTACATTTAGTTATTTATTTATTTATTTACAAACGTTATATATCATTTATTGTAATTGTAATATGATATCTAAATGCACTATGATAAAAATATAAAAAATGTCATTAAATAATAAAAAAATGAATGAATATATATATATATATTAAAAATATAATAAAAACATGATATATAATATATTAAAAGATTATATATATATATATATATATATATATATATATTATATATATACTGTATATACATACATACAATTTATTGTTCAGCAACAAGCAGAGAAAGAAAATTGACTGCCTATCATTCGCTATACTGGAAAATATTTTTGTGGCCTAACTTCAGAAAGAAAAATTCTGTATAATGTGCTGTTTTCAACCTTATCATTGTGTGTTTATTTATTTATTTGTGTGTAAATACTCTTTGAAATTGATCTGTCGGCGGGGGGAAGGAGAGCAGGTCTGGAGGGTTTTGCTGTGTGAGGACATTCGGGGAAGGAGGAGTTATTCCTACATGGGCCTCGGTGATAAGACTCTGTGTCTAAAATGCGCCGCTGTGTCCAAATCATAAAGGGACTTAGTGAAGGCTTTACAGAGCAATCCTCTATCGCAGCAGCCTGCCTCACCGAACCTGCATAAATAACCCTCCTACCATTCTGGTCAAGTCAGGAAGAGGAATTCAGTAAGGGTAGAGATATTGTGGGTGTATATTTGCAAGTGTGTATCAAAGTTTGTGTGTCAGGATGGCATAAATAAAGCTGATGGACTGCTAGTGCATTGTGATTTACTCGCTGTGTACATTTGGAGATGGTGTGTATTCAGTATTGGCTGACTGCTACAAGCTAAGGCCAGTAACATACCATTTAGTAAATGAAACAAGGTATAAGCTGCTGATATGTTATATCCTTATGTCATAAGCAAAACAAACACTAGTCTGCTACACTTAGAGTTTTGACCACTGATTATGTTTTACCTCTATGCGTTAATACAGTAATTTAAAGAAATGTTTAGATGTTAGAAACCTTTTTTGGGCTAACAGTCAGAAAAATGCTATAAAAATCCTGTAGATTTTTGCAAGAGATGTGACCCATATCTTCAGAAAATATCATAGATATTTGTAGATGAACTCTTACTATCTATGGACCATCTAGTAACGTCTTAGCAAACGTATATGTAGTGGATAAGAACCAATCTAGTTCATTTTTATCCTGTTTCATATGCTTCATCGGGTAAATATTATAGTTATCTGTTTTTGTTTGTTTGTTTGTTTGTTTGTTTGTTTGTTTGTTTGTTTGTTTGTTTTTTAAGCATTAGTTGAATACAGAACATCGATTGGGGAACATAGGGGTAAAATCCAATGGTTCACACAAATTATTCATTGCCCAAACAAATATAAGGAGATACAAAACTCGCATATGTAAAATAATAAATAATAATAAAAACATCAATATGGGAGAAAACACTATAAGTTTTAATAGCTTTTACATTATTATTATTACATTGAGACAATGTTTTAAAATATATCGTAATATCTTGGGTTAATTTTTTATACCTTACATTTACCAAAATACTTGGAAAGTAAAAGGATTACATTAGTTATCTGGTGTTTACTGTATTTAAAGTGCCGTCACTGAAGAAGATTGAATTTGTGCTTTCGACTTAAATACTGTATATGTACAGTTAATTTAACTGAATCTTTTTCACTGACATTGAAAGGATTTTAATGTTTAATGCAGTAAAACAATGATTTAAAGAGTTGACAAAAGAATAAAGGTCTTTGGTACTGTTGCATGTGTTTTAACAGGTAATTAACATAAAGATCTGGTGCATTTCAGATGCCGTCGCTGAAGAGAAATGAAAATAGCTGTGCTTTCTACCTAAATACTGCATATTTACAATTCAATTAACTGAATGGTTTTCATTGAAATTTAACGTAAGGATGACTGTTTCACGCAGTAAAGATGATTTCAAGAGTCAGCATATAGTAGGAACATTTTTTTTAAGTAGGAACCAAGAATGAGAAAAGAAGGGAGAGTGTCAAATGCTCATGAACGAAATATCCAAGTGTAGTAAATGTCCACTTGACCAAAAGAAAGTGTATGTCCATTCCTTATGAAACTGTGCAGACAGTGTCTAACAAGCACAGCAGAGAAGCTCCTATTAGGACTCCCACATCTTTCACACAATATCATTTAGACGTGGAGGTCCTTGAATCATAGCCACAAAGAGCCAAATTTTAATGTTAGCCCCCGAACTGTGCTGCATTCAGCAGTGAATGAAAAAACAGTTTAGTAGATTGGGCTTATTTGCATTTGCAGGCTGAATGGTTTTCACCCTAAATCGGCAAGTTTCAGTTTCAATAAAAGCAAAGCAATGTTAAACGCAAAGGGGAACGGGAGCGTGGTTTATACGCCAAATGCTCCAGCACAGTGGCATTTTGTCCTTTTTAGGGGCACCGATTAAGTCGCTCTCCCATTAAATGGCAAATTCAGCCATTATGTAACAATTCATCAGCTTTAATAGTCGGCGGTTTAAAGTGTGCCAGGTTTGTCTCGCATTCAATGCTATGGCCATTTGTTTGTGGCCTATTTTACACCTCCACCGGCAGTATTGAGCTCAGATGGCTTGTATCGCAAAGGCAGCTTTTGTTTGTGCTGGCCCCCATTACTCCGATTTCACAGTCACTTATGAATCACACTCACTAGGGAAGAAGAAACAGGGTCATGTCTTCTGTAATTACCCCCAATACAGGCGTCCGTAGTCTCCAAATACCTCCTTGTGTTTGGTGTGTGTGTGTGTGTGTGTGTGGATGAAAGAATAATACAAAGAGGTTAATTTTACATCCGTAAGTGTGGGGCTTTTCAAAGTTTATTGGATGTACTTTATGTATCACTATTACTACTGTATATATTAAGTACAGTAAGTATTAAACTTCTTTGTGCAACAGATATTAATTAAATCTCAAATTATGAAAAATGAGGCAGGAATTTGCATGATTTGTGAGGCATATGATCTCAAAAAGCTGGCAAACTCATGTTCTAAACAATAAAACCCCATGTATTTTTGGAATGATTTAATGAAAAATGAATATTTTACATGTCATTCCACTCATTGATCGCTCTGTTGGTCTTTGTTTAGGTATTTAGGCACTTGAATTATTGAATGTCTTTTCTGACTATGTCTGTGGCTCACCAGAAAAACTATTTTCTCTGTACAATAGCAACCATGAGGACTTTCTGAGTAATTCCCATCACAATGGAGGCTCTATTGTGTACAGTATGTCTCTCTCTTTCTGTCACACATATACTGCATTGTAGGAAACAAATAGATTTCACTCAATGGGCGTTTAAGGGTGACACTGTATTAGAAACAATGAGGGCCACTAAACGCTCATTATGCTCCTCAACATCTATGTAAAATCATATCTGCCTTCGCGCCATTGTGTTGTGTCTTTGGGAAGGAACAGATTGAATAGTCAATCAATTTTCATCCCAAATTTTTGGTAACTGCCTCAAGTTGATAATAGAAGTAAAAAACTTATCTAGAAGGAATACAATAGCCAAGACTGAATTTCATATCACTCCTGACATATACTGTATGTGTGATAACCATAATGCCATCGATGTGTTCCGTGATGAGATTTCATTATCAGCAAGCCCACACAGAACTACACAGAAAGCCCCACAGTTTTTGCAGTCACAATGCCTGTTCTTCACGAAATTTAAATGTCAATCACCCTCTTGCCTGTTTATTATATATTTTGCCTAATTTCATTAGTGCAGAATAAGTGCAGTACCTCTATTTCTAGCCCAGTTTACAACATATACACAAAAAAGCTAAAACCAGCCCAAGCTGGTTGGCTGGTCTTAGCTGGTCTCCCAAGCTGATTCAGCAGGCTGGTTTTAGGGGGTTTTGACACCACTTTTTTTTTTGTTGATCAGGCTGAGAGACCAGCCAGCCAACCATCTAAGACCAGCTAAGTAGTTTTTGTTGTTGATGTAATGATGTTACCGACATCACTGAAAATAATGTTAACTTGCAGATCAGCGAGTCATTATTGATTTAATAACTGCTCTGATATTTTCAGCTCACAAGGGTTTGACAAACTGATTTGAACTGGTAATTCATCTTTTTTTAACTATTCATATGAAGGTAGAATGACGTCAAAAAGATTTGCATACGCAGGGTAATATTTGTGGAAGTGTACATAAGACTGTAAGCGTAAATTAAATTTGCAAGCGCAAGAGAAGCTTTGTAAAGGTGTAAATCGCGTTTCAAGCGCAAGAAAAAATTATTTGCAGCATTTTACTGTTATTCGTAAGTGTAATTCATGTATTGTGAAACTGCAGCTTCATGCTAACGCAAAATAAATGTGATCTGCATGCTTCTGACTTCCATGTTTCCGAGCTTACACTTTTGGCACGTTTTTTTCCGCCAAAAGACGGTCAAAAGCACTGCAAGCCTGTGAAACAGTGATTTGCAAGCGAAAACAACAGTTTAAAGAACTTTTGGCTTTACATTGAAATGTCATAATCTGCTTACACCAGTGAGCTGATGTTAAACTTTATAATCAAAATGATGTTATGTGACAATGCTCCACACTATGGTATCACTATGGTATCGTTGCATGATAGTATTACAGATGATAAATGGTGAATAAGTTAGAGATAAATATTTTAATAAATATTTTAGTAATATTTTGTAAAATCCTCTTAAATTACAACGTTAAATAAAAAATTATTACTGTTGGTTCAATTATTTACTGTATGTGTATGTTAAAAGTACCATTCCGACAGCAAGAACGATCCTGAACTAAATGAAGATTAATGTCCTGGCGTATTATGTGTTTATTGGACCAATCAGAAAAGAGTAAATGGAGAGTCAGCGAGAAGCTCATTCTCTTGCGCATGCAAATTTAATTTACGCTTACAGTCTTATGTACAGTTCCACAAATATTACCCTGCGTATGCAAATCTTTTTGACGTCATTCTACCTTCATATATTCATTAAAAGAACCAGCTCATAAGAGTCATTTGATTGTGAATCGGACCACACTTGTGTGGTGGTATGTTTGTTTGCATGCAGCCTGTGATTATTTTGTAGTGCATGAATCAGACTGCACTGAACTGGTTGTATGTTTGCGATTCAACAAAAAGAACCACTCATGAGAGTCAATTGTTTGTGAACCGGGCTGCACTGGTTGTGCTGTGTGTTTTTGTTGCATTAAAAAGAACTAGCTCATAAGAGTCATTTATGTGTGAATCAGACTGCACTTGTCATGCTGTATGTTTTTTATTCAATAAAAAGAACCGCCTTTTAAGAGTCATTTGATTATGTATCAGACCACACTTGTGTGGTTTTATGTTTGTTTTTGCACCCAGCCTGTGATTATTTTGTAGTGTGTGAATTGGACTGCACTGAACTGGTTGTATTTTTGCGATTCAACAAAAAGAACCCACTTGTAAGAGTCATTTGTTTGTGAATCGGACTGCACTGGTTGTGCTGTGTTTTTGAGTCAATCAAAATAACCGCCTTTTAAGAGTCGTTTGATTATGAATCAGACCACACTTGTGTGGTTGTATGTTTGTTTCTGCATGCAGCCTGTAATTATTTTGTAGTACGTGAATCGGACTGCAATGAACTGGATGTATGTTTGTGATTCAACAAAAAGAACCCATTCGTAATAGTGATTTGTTTGTGAATCGGACTACAGTGGTTGTGCTATATGTTTTGATGCATTAAAAAGAAGCAGCTCATAAGAGTCATTTATTTGTGAATCAGACTGCATTCGTCATACTGTATGTTTTTAATGAAATAAAAAGAACCGCCTTTTAAGAGTCATTTGATTATGAACCGGATCTCACTTGTGTGGTTGTATGTTTGTTTTTGCATGCAGCTTGTGATTATTTTGGAGTGCGCATTTTTTTATTGCATCACATTCAGTATAGACAGCACATTGACGTCCACAACTATACAATTAGTTTTTCCATGGTAATGAAAATTCAGCAGCGGGGCAGCTCTGTTACTCAAAAGCAGTGCAGGAAACACTGAGTTTACCCTAACAAATTCAATAATTGCTATCTAAATTGTGTATCCAAGCAACATGAAAGGCACACTGAACGTGGCTTGATAACAATGAGATGATATAGGACACTTAATATACAAAAGTGGTAATGGTACTTTAATTTTCTTATTCCATTCCTCGTTCATTCTCACAGAAAGGAGAGAGAACAGATCTTATATTTCTGAGTTCCCTCATCAGGCCAGCAAATCAGCGGATTCAAATTACACACAAAGCCCCTTTAAGCAGCAAGTCAAGCCCTCAGTCTCTCAGCGCATCCTCCAGTACGTAGTCCTTGCCTCCAACCAAGTAATCGCTCTGGAGGACACTGCGGTGACACAGTCTGGTAATTGCTTTCTGCTTAACCGGGTCCGCAGCTCTTGTAAAACAGCTTTATCTGCTGCAATGTAGGCATGTGAAACAAGAGACCAGAGAACTTTCCTCCAAACTAAAAACTCCTCCTCCCCACCTCCCGAGACATCAGTGGGCATCTGAAGGACTGTCGATCGATATCTCTACTGAACGTGAGATCAATATTTCATTTTCAGGAGTTTTCTTTAATAAACAGAATCATTTGCGGGGCGAATATTGCATATGGCAGCACTATTACTCACATTAACACGCCACAGGGCCAGAACTCAGTCAGTTATTAGCCCTTGTGGAATAACAATACATATTTGTCCTGTGATTACACGGTTGAAATGCAACTCCACATGACTGCGCTTTTGGCTGTGCTGTTAAAACTGGTTGTGAATTGTTCTTTATACATCCCACAGCTGTTAAAGAAGTACTTTTTGCAATTATTAACAATATTCTATCATCAGTGTTTTCTTTATGTGCATCCGGACACCCACTTTTGATTTACTTTGAGTTCTTTGTGTGTTAGAATGACACACATACTCTTGCGATTGGCGCTAGTTTGTTTGTTGGGTAATTTGAAGAGCGTTATTCACCAGATTGTAAATGAGATCGCTTCTCCAGGAGTTGTAGGATTTACTGACGCACTCCAACTTGACAGCGCGAGTGGGATGAGAGGAAAATACAAAGGATTTCGATCTTGTCGGGGGAAGACACATACACAAACGGGCGATTGAGTGGACACTTTTAGCATGATGTTGGTTGCTGTAAGGACCACAACAATGTCTGTCAAGCTCTATAAAGGATAAAAGCACCATAAGCATAGTCCATATGACTTGTGTATGTGTGTCTTCTAAAACTATATGATAGTTCTGTGTGATGAATAGACTTTAACCTTTATAACCCTATAGACTCAGGCCATTTTTGACCCCAGAGAAATTTATGAAAATTAAAAAAAGTATAGTACACAAAATACACATTGTTATTTTATTTTTTATCTTCTTCATGTTTTTAAGAGATATCATATAAGCATTTAAATAAATAAGTATACCCATTTTCTTGTTGTGGGTCAATTTGGACAAAGATATCAACTGTGACTACAAATGATAAGACATATCTTTAAAATACTTTTGTAAATGTATGTTTAGCCTCTTTCCCATTTCATACATGCTTGAATTTTGAATTTTATTAATAAGCATAAATGCATGCACAAACACTCTATAAACAGACCACGAGTAAGCGACATGACCTAAAAGATGCTTTGACAAAAGACGTCCATATTTCAAAGTTCAGAATTGACCCATAGTGCGAAAATAGACTGCAGTTTTCTTTATTCATTGTAAGGGTTAAAGCAAATACTGTATGGTGCCTATTTGATATTTTGGTGATTTTCGACATTTAGTGTGCAATTTCTGTACTACATTCGACTTTTGTAGTCAATTTCTGAGCTTTGCTATTACAGTTTTTCTCGATTGCTTAAACACATTTCTTGAAACTATGCCTCATATTCTCAAAACAGTAAACACAAATCCATAACGTCTCACCCGATTCCCCAAACATCCTATTTTCAGGTCAAAATAAAGCTCTACACTCAAAACCATTCACTCTTGCTGAAAAACCAAACTTTGGCCTCAGACATCACACACAAGCCCTCAAAAACACACACACTACAACATAGTCTTACACACTGGTGAGATAAATTCAAAACAATACTGCAAAAAACTAACACCAGTAATAAGTTATGTTGCTTGTGGTTCTCCCCCTCAAGGAACTTTTCACATAATGAACACGTGTATACATTTGCAAATTGTTTATTCCTTAAATGTACTGTACAGTGCAATACACCAAACAACAACAACAAAAATATTCTGCCCCAGCATCACATCTTTGGTCTGGGACAGGCCAGAGAATCTCGTCAACATCACAGGCTATACTGGCCCTAGCTAGGCAGCGAGGGGGAAAGCCTCTTGCATGCCTGATCCACCCCTGGCATCAGCTGAAATGTCTAGTCAGGCTTCTTCCATTCCATCGTCTCTGTCCTACAAAAATAGAAGTACTGATTACTGTAACTGTAACATCCTTTTTACAAAATGGAAGCAGACAGAAACTCTATCTGTATGTAAGGCAATTTGATGCATGTGTTGTAACAGAGTACAGCACTCAAAAGTTACAGTAGAGTACACTGAGGTACACCTACCTGTTTTCCTCCCTGAAGGTTCTTATGATCGA
>NW_015555737.1:869801-873292 GCF_001515605.1 Sinocyclocheilus anshuiensis | reverse complement strand
AAAACAAAAACCAGTAATAAGTTATGTTGCTTGTGGTTCTCCCCCTCAAGGAACTTTTCACATAATGAACACGTGTATACATTTGCAAATTGTTTATTCCTTAAATGTACTGTACAGTGCAATACACCAAACAACAACAACAAAAATATTCTGCCCCAGCATCTGATTGGTGTGTGATAAATTTAGACTCTTAGTGTTTCCACGTGGCTAACTGTGTGCTAATTGAGCTCAAGCTATGCTGACTTGAGTGAACAATATTGAATGCTAGTGCTTTCTAAATGACAACATGGTCTAGGCAATGAGAAATGAAGGGATTTGTGTGTAGAGTTTTGCAGTGACAGTTCAACAAATTCATGTGTCAAAAAGGGGAATAGTGTTTATAGTTTAGGGAAATAGGTGTGCTTTTTGATAAATGGTGTTATGGTTTTGAAATTTTAGTTCAAAAGCCTGGTGATAGTGTTTAAGCAATCGAGAAAAACTGTAAAAAAGAAAAAACGAAACTGCTGCAAATTTTACTTTTGTGTCCCTCAACGAGTTTGGGGTGAACGAATTATTTAGATGTTCAGCTGTGGCTTCTAATACATGTGAATTGTAGTTTAACACTAACAACCTTTTTTGTAAAAGCTAAAAAATTTCAACTGTGACATTTTGCCAATTCAACTTGCTTTTAATGAATCACTCAGAATTGTGCAGATTTCACTGATTCCTTTGTCGGCTTTCCTGCATGATTCACTTCCATTTATGCATGGCTTTTTTTGAACTGCACTTTTGGCATGAATACTTTGGTCTTTTCTTTTATTCTCTGACTTTTGCTATAAAGCTTTTCACGCTATGTTTATCATCCCGTCCTCCAGTGAATCCTGTTTAATGTTGCCTTTGTTGTTCATCTTCTGAGTTCATTATTATGCTTTCAGCTACTGTGAATCACACTATAGTCACTAACCTGTAGAGCATACTAACATGACTTCATGATGAGACACTAGATTGACAGCTTCGCTATATATAGTCCTCAACAACATGCAAAAAACATGTTTGATCTTCATATTCTAGAGCGGCTGCCTCATTTTCATATGTTTTATATTTATTCATATGCATTATGATATCATTTATTCATTCAGTAATATAATTCAGCCATTCCTCATTTGATCAAAATTTGGAAATATATACATTCCTAAGTGATAATCACTATGAACATAGGGTAAGAGTAACTGTAGAGGAGACTGGGGCTCCTTTATTTGATGACTTTCTGATGATAACCCATTTTTTCCTGTATGGTGGTAGAAGTGTGGCGAACACAGGAAAAAAAAAAAAGCTCCAGGATGTAAGGTGAAATTGGTCATTTGATATTTTAGGGCAAGAGAATGTCATATAAAACCAATGCTAATGAAATTAGCATCTCAACAACAGTCAGCTCCAAAACAATCCACATTCAATACCAATGCTGTTAGTCTGAGCTCGTGCCTCTGAATTCACAGTCTGTGAAAAATTTGCATTGTTTTGTCTTAGATAATTAAGTTTGAGGACGGCCTCACCCTGCTGGCCAGTTTGATTTAGTTGAATGTGGAGCGCATTTAACTTTGCTTTAGCTTCACTTGAGAAGGCAGCACATCACCAGCCAGCTGTGAGCTCACATACTCAACCATATGCTGTTACATCGCACAAAAACTGTGAAGCTGATGTACTCTAATTTCTCTGAAAGGCCTGCAGGAAACTTCTGCTGTGTGCATACTCCTCTTCATTAAACCTTGTCTCAGCATTTGGCGTTTTGCTGTGCAAGCTCTATTAAAAATGTGCTAAAATCTGAGACATCGTCTTTAATTTTTCAGCTCACAGACAGCTCAAGCAGTCATTTGTGCATACTTAGAAAAACTCAGGTCTACTTAAGGTTTTTTTTTCCTTTGCACAGTGGCAGAATATCTATCTATATATCTATCTATCTATCTACATACATGCATACACTTTGCCATTAAAAAATAAAAAATTACATTTTAAAATATATTCAAATATTTTACACTTTAATAATATTTCACAGTATCACTGTTTTAATCAAATAAAATAAATACAGCCTTTGTCAGCATCAGAGATCATTTGCTTTATCAAAAATACATATATTTGACTATAAAAAATAAAAGTATTATAACAGTATTATAACTTTGCCGTTTTAATATTTTTTTTTGTAATTAATTGCCATTACTTCAGTCTTCGGTGTCACATGATCCTTCAGTAATCATTCTAATATGCTGATTTGGCACTCAAGAAATATTTTTATTGTTGTTAATGTTGAACAATATAAAAGCCTTTTATAATCACTTTTGATCAATTTAATGTGTCCTTGCTGAATTAAAGTTTAAAAACAATGAATCTTAGTTTAATTAACAGTTAATTAGTCGATAATTTCCTTTTTTTAATAATGAATCTGATTAACCTTCAACAAAACTGAATGTTGCATGCATGCAGTGACCTAAAAATGGGTGAAGTGCATGTCAAATATTTAAATTCAAATTTCCTTCCGTCTGCCGTTTGTTTGTGTTTTCAAGTGCTGTAGTGCAGGAATCCTTAAGCGACTTTTGTACAGTGATACCACTCACTATAAAGCTGTGCTATTTTGGGTATTTCTAACTGTTGACACTTCATCGTGTTTCCTAACGGTACCTGGGGAACGCTTGACTGAGCACGCTCACCCGCAGACGTCTCAAAGCTTAGACTCTCAAATTACTCATTGCAGGTCTGCAGTGTTAAATAGGTACTGCACCGAAAATAGTGTGTTCCTATATTATTATGCAAGGGCCCTATTCATCTGTTTACCACATCAAATGTACAAATCAAACTGCCAGATCCTACGCTGTGCCTCTGAAACCTCCTTCGCTTTATGTAATTCAGTTTGACATCATTTGTGTGAGTGGGTGAAAGGCTGCTGGGCTTTAAAATAGATTTAGACATTTATTTTTCTCCATATATTTCTGCCTCTGACTCTTTGTCTGAACACAGGTGAGACTCAGACATTTTGCCCCAACTGTTTTTATTCGGCAATCTTCAGATCTGAATAAAATGTGCCTTTGCATTAAATTAACTCTAGTAAATGCTTCAGGTCTCAGTTTGGTGGTTAAAAAAAAAGAATAATTATGTTTAGTACAGACGTCATGAAGTCACACTGCTTCAATGTTATGATGAATTAAAAGTGGTTTCTTAAATCAAGTAATATGAGTAGATTAAATGCATTTAAAGTGAGTCATGCAGACTTTTGTAGCAATTTATTTCATTTTTTCCCATTTTTCAAGTCCATTTATAATTGTAGTTAAGGTATCTTGCAGCACAAACTGTAATAATTGAGTGCTACCATTTTCACACTCACTTTAACTGTTAGAATTCCAAATCTGTATGACTTTCTTACAGAAAATGTCAATTTTAAAATAAATATGTAGATATTTAAACAAAATAATAAACAAAAAAGCTTTAAAAAATTAATTAAATATGAATTTGTTGTTTATATA
>NW_015555737.1:863024-869775 GCF_001515605.1 Sinocyclocheilus anshuiensis | reverse complement strand
TTGTACAGTATGTACAAACATGTATGGTATGTTTTTCCCTGTATTTTGAATTGCGCATTACATGTAGGGTTGAAAGAAATGTCCATAAATCTAACAAAAAAATGTACTGCTAATTTATGGCCAGGACATTATCCATTTTCTACTGATGTTTTTTTTTTAGCCTTGTAGTGAAATTGTATTTATTTTTATTATTATTATTATTATTATTATTATTATTATTATTATTATTATTATTATTATTATTATTATTATTATTATTATTATTATTATTATTATTATTATTATTATTATTATTATTATTATTTTTATTATTATTATTATTATTATTATTATTATTATTATATAGTACAAATACATGTTCTACAGTTTACAGAAAGACCATAAACTCATTTTTTCCCTTAAAACAAGGGAAAGAAAGATGGTCATAGTGGTTCCCTTTCTTTTGGAGATCCCAGTCTTTTCATGCGAGTATGAGTGTGTGTTCGTGTGTTACTGGCGGAATAAACGCTATTAATTCCTTGAATCTTCCCCTCAGGATGTCAGCTTAATCTTCAGCACCACTGTCGAGACAACAACCTGTGTTACTAATTTATTAAGGTCAGCTTCAATTACCCAGCCCAGAAGCAGGAGATATCTATCACAGGGGTCCAGCAATATGTTTCAAGGACAATTATTTTTTATGTGACTGAGTCTAATCCATCTGCATAAGAGTCAGTTGCGGAGTATGACAGATCTGTCCTTCAGCGAGTCTTGGTGTCTGCTGTAACCTTTGACATATTCTCCACTTGGCTTATTACCGGAGTCATAAAATGCTCATCAGGTTCTCTGCAGAGCCGCCGGCTGACCAGTGAGGGGCTGAAATCAGCTTTAGTGTCTCACTTTTAATGTGTTTGTGTTGCCATGTGAGCATCTTTATCAGGCAGAGACTGGAATTCATCATCAGGGGCGGACTTACCCATTAGGCAAAGGTAGGCGACCGCCTTGGGCCCTCAAAAGCCAAGGGCCCCCTAAAATGCTTTTCATATAGGATATGCGCTGACACGCGAACGGTTGCTGTTTATGGTGTTTATTACCACGACAACCGCCCCGAGTCAGTGGCGCCTGCAGGTGTACGGCTGTACGCACTGTACCATGAGCGCTCAGACTGACCTCAGATTTGCCCCGCAAACATTTCAGCAGTTATTATAGGACTGTGTGTCCCGTATTTCTGTCGACTGAACCAGCCATGCCATTAATTATGAATTTATCAGTCTTTTGCATGCCAAAGTCAATTTCTGCATAGAAATATTACACCAAATAGAAGCAGAAAATCGTGCTATATGCACTTTCATGAGATCGGGTTAGGTTGTTGGCTATTTTACAAATGGGAATACAACGAATTCATGACAATGTTTACATTCAAGCTACCCATAAAATTTACAGTGAAAAGTACTTTAAAAGCATCTGGAATGCAATACAGTAATTTTAAAGCTGTTTTTAAAGCATTTGCTGCATGGATAAAAAATAGGCTAATTAATAAGTAACATATCATACAAAATTGCGTTGCAGCAAATCCTTTAAATTGTAAGATATTCAAAACAGAGCAACATAAAAAGCAGCTATACAATTATAGGACAAAGTTTTACATACAGTGGGTACGGAAAGTATTCAGACCCCCTTAAATTTTTCACTCTTGGCCTGTTTTAGGCTTTTCCTTATTTTTATATTTTAGACATCCATCAAGTATGGTGATGAAAAAAATGACTCGCCATCTCCTCATTGGATGTGCCTTTAGAGAGAAATGCACGGATTACATAATTAAAGAGTTTCTATTTTCGATTTGAATTATTTCGTTTTAAAGAAGTAATTTACAGCTTTCTATATATTTTTTATCATGTCTGTCGGGCAATTCGCTGAGTTTAGGTTCATCATTGTGAAACGCTCCTGTTCAAGCCCGAGACGGCAGAAAGTGTTTGTTTTCTTTATTTTATAAAAGCACAACGTTTTGTTGATATTGTGAGTGCACACAAATAAAACTAGACCCTTTACAGTTTAGAATGATGTATTACTCTTACCTTTATGAGCAAAAATGACTGCGTATTTTAAGTTGTTTCCACTGTTAGAAAAAAAATCCATGTCCTGCAGAGCGCACTTCAGCTTCCACTCTCCACACAAACGATTAGATATGCGTCTAACAGAGCACGTTTATCTAGGTTAAACATTTAAACATTGTGATATGCTCATAGGCGCGGGAAGTGGGGGTGCTGAGGGTGCTGCAGCACCCCCTGTTTTTTTCTGTGGGCAACTGTTTAACTGTTGGGAATAAAAATTTTTAAAAATCGGAGTGTCTATTTACACTAAGTGCAAATAGCCCGCCTTGTTGGCAGAGGCTATTTACACTAACTCCGCCCACCAACGTGTGATTGGGCTAGTTAACATGACAAAAGACGGTCATCAATCATCAGATTCAGTGGTATAGCTGGTAATGCGTGTGTCATAGCCTACTCCTTTTGACGCGATCGACCCGGGTTCGAATCTGCCTTTTGGTGAATTTTTTTCTCCTGTTTCAAATTTCAAATCACATCAGAAAAGCATTTGTTTTTAATAAAACTGAAGGAAATAATAAAAAAGTTGAAAATAACGTATCGGGTAAGGTTAGGTGTAGAGAGGGCTTTTGTCCCAATAAGGTGGCATCCATTTAATAATTTGAATTCAAATTTAAATTTACACTCAATAAGTTATTATTGCACACTGTTTTATAATGTATTACAATGCTGAGATGCAGATAATTGACACTATTTGCAATAAGTAATTAGCAGAATATCCTGCTAATATTTAACTATCTATAGCTATTTTCACTTAGTGTAAATAGCCTCTATCACAAGTTTTATTTAAATTTGTAGTTAAAATAACTAAAAATAAATGTATTTTAAAGTTTAGTATTAGACAGCCTTTGCACACAGGCTTACGCTGGTAACTCATCAGTGGACTTTCCTCGTCAATATAGGCTATATTTTTTCACACGTTTCTCATTCTATATTTCTGACGTTCCAAAAGCGCCTCCTATTGGCAGAGAATGAAATGTTCATTTTCAATAATCCAGTCTGTAGTTTTTGTTCAGATCAATGCGAAAATCCACCCACATAACCCCGTTTTAAATTAATATAATAATTTATACTTCTGGCTCACCCCTGGTTTAAACGCTCAATTGTGAGGTTTATTATTTTATCATTTATTTTGGTTTTGTGAAAACCTGTATCTCAGCTGTAAATCAGTTGCTATTTTGTGGTCTACAACATGAAAGAAAGCCATTATAACATGTACATGAAAAATGTAGAAACATTGGACACAACTATGGGGCACCATTGTGCAGCAGCAAGCATCACAACAAAAAAGGAACCTCAAGGTTGATCTAGGAAAATGTGTGCAAATGTATAGGGCCCCATTCCTATATTGTGCCTGGGGCCCCCAATTCACTAAATCCGCCCCTGTTCATCATAATACACAGCTGCACACCAACAGCATGGTCTATAATGGATTTTAGGTAACTAATGGCGAAGTAATGGAAAGTTTTGCATAAACACTTGAAAGCAGTAATTTGCAACAGTGAGTTAATAGCTTAATCTTTGTGACTTGAGAATAGTCTTTGGTATATCAGTGAAAAGTGGGGCATTAATTACGTTGTGTATTCAAAGGATCATTTAAAAAGCTTAATTTCTTTAAAATGTCATTTAAAGTTAAAGTGTATTGCTGTTTGCAACCCATGTTACTAACATAATGTTATATATTTCTGAGTGAAATATATTCAATAAAAGAACAATTAAGGCAGGGGATTGAATTTTATCTATCTGGTATTAAGCAGATGAAAAGTGCAAGTCATTCAGATCATTTGTCTATTGGTTAAAGTTTTCCAAATGTATTTTTCTTTCTTTCTTTCTTTCTTTCTTTCTTCTTTAAAAATGCATAATTGTGTAATAATTTATGATATTTCTATTATTAATATGTATTATTATTATTGTTATAAATATTAGAAATATTATTACATATATTATTAGTAGTAGTTGTAGTAGTAGTATTAGTATTGCCATTATTGTGCAAATAAATATTATTATTATTATTATTATTATTATACAAATGCATAATTATGATAATGATTATTGTTGTTGTTGTTGTTGTTGTTTTATAATAATAGTATTCTTACTTTTATTATGAGTTATTTTTATGGAATAATTAATTAAACCACAATTAAACTAACCCTAAAAACAATAACAACAACAACAAAAAATAATGTTGTTGTTATAAAATACATTATTAATTATAATAGTTATATTATTAATTATCATCATAATTATATTATTATTATCATGCGAGTGTGAGTGTGTGCTCGTGTGTTACTGGCGGAATAAACACTATTCATTCCTTGAATCTTATATTATATTGTATATATTATATATATATAATTAGGATATATTATTAATCCTAATCTTGTTTTGTTTTTATTTATATTTTTATGTAAACTTTATATATTTTTATTATGAAAACTGTTTTCCTTAGAATAGTATGCCTTGAAGATTTGGTCACAGTAGAGTTGTGAACCTTTGTTTAAGTTTTTGTGCTTTAAAACATTCATTCTTTAAATAAATTAATATTTTTTACATATGATTAAATTGTGTACTCTTACATGACTTGTACTACAGAAGTTTATGTTATTAAATTTGAAGTTTTATCAGTGATCTGATCATTGTTCAAGATTCTTTATATTCTTTATTCAGCAACTGGGATATTTCTGCAATGATATACGGTAACTGAAAATTTGACCTTTTACATGATGCTGCATCCTTGCCAGTAGGTATTGATATAAAGTCCAAGACCACTGTCAGCAATCAGTCAATCAATCAATCAATCGATCGATCAATCAATAATTTGTGCACCTTTGGATATGAAGGTAAATGATAAATTGTGCAATTATAGAAACTGATATGTTCATCTATTCTTTCATATTCACAGTACACATTAAATTACATCTGATTAACGTTGAAGATGATGCCTGAAGATGAGGAGTATTTTTCAAAAGCACACTTGCAATATGTCTCTTCACTGACACCCTCCACATATTGGCTTTTCTAAGCAGACCTTGTTTCTCATCCAGCAGTGAATAACTTCACAATGCTGCAGCGAATTTCTTCCAGGCTCCAATTCCTGCTCCTCTGTGTCCTCCGGAGATTGGATGGGTTTGATAGCTGCCTCCACCAGCGTTTGATCATAGGTTCTCTCTATGAGTTGATGTTCCATGAGGGTCCTGCTCCATGGGGGATCCTGAGCAAGAAAGCCCAAGGATAGAGGGGGTCTTAAGAGAAATGAGCGCGTGTTACACCAGTGCGATCTAGGATTTTTATTTCCTCAAGGGTGGAGAAGGCAGTCATTCTGACCCTTATGCCCTGGTGTACTTGATGTACTGATAAATCCAAAGAAAGACTGTTCACAGCTTTATAGCCATACTGTATCAGTGGGTCAGATCTACTGAGATAATAACTATTTTGAGATGAACAGTGCATGTTTCCATTGATTTAAACACCATGATTTTGGTGATATGGCTTATTGTGGTTTTGTAAACTCCAACGCAACATTTCTCATTTTTGTTTAAAGGAGTAGTTCACCCAAAGATAAAAATAATTTGACAGTTCAGTCACCCTCATGCTATCCAAGATGTAGATGAGTTTGTTTCTTCATCAGAACAGATTTGGAGAAATTTTGCATTACATCACTTGCAGTGAATGAGTGCCGTCAGAATGAGTCCAAACAGCTAATAAAAAAACTTCACAATAATTCATAAGTAATGTACAGTAAGTAATCCACAATCTTCGTGTTTGTAAGGGCATTTTTAACTTAAAATCATTGCTTCCAGCTAAAATGCAAGTCTTCTATCCGTAATATTGCTTTCTCCAGTGAAATATCATCTGAATCAGGAGAGAAATATGTACAGATCAGGCACTGTTTACAAGCACAAACAGTCCCAAACAAAAAAAAGCAATTCTACACATGTCGGTGGATTTTGATATGAGAGGGCAACAGGTAATGGACTTTTTTACTGGAGGATGTGTGATTATAGATTATGGATTTATATTCATATTCGTTCATCTTCGGAACACAAATTAAGATATTTTTGATGGAATCTGAGAGCTGTCTGACCCTGTATAAACAGCAACACAGACAGACATGAACGCAGACAGACATTGAAACGACATGAGGGTGAGTAATTAACCCTCTGGGGTCCGAGGGTGTTTTGTGGCCCTGGTGAAGTTTTGACATGCCCTGACATTTGTGCTTTTTTCAGTTGCTTATAAACATTTTAATGGCTAAAGTTTAGTAGCACCATAATCAGCACAAACTGGGCTACAATAATATGTGGGCAGCATGTATGTATGCGATTGTGTTTTTGAGAAAACAACGTTTATGCGTGCTTAGTGAAAAACTAACATTTTAAAGTCACTGAAATAAGGCCATAAAACGCATACAGAACATTTGTTCACAAGACTTTTGAGAACTGGATCTTGAAGTCTAGAGTTTTTGCTTCAGAATGATGTGAAAATCATCTTATTTACTCACTCACAGAAAACAATATATTGATTTAAATTTTCTAAGACACATTTTGTGTAGAAAAGGAATATGCAAGGGGGCGTGAATGGTCATGGATAATGATGTGATTCACACCTGAGAAGACAAAGGCCTGCATAATGGGCTGCATAATGAGCCTTTCAGTCAGGTGTGTGAC
>NW_015555737.1:862248-862553 GCF_001515605.1 Sinocyclocheilus anshuiensis | reverse complement strand
TTGACTGCTTTTATTGTCCTCATTTGTAAGTCGCTTTGGATAAAAGCGTCTGCTAAATGACTAAATGTAAATGTATGCATACTTCATGAGAAAACAGAATGCCAATAACAAAGAAACTACATTTTAACACTATCAACCACAAATAATATTACCATATAGTCTAGGCATAATAAAAGTACAATTACTGTACTGTGCAGTACTGTACAGTACTGACAGAATTTTCATTTTTGGGTGAACTAACCCTTTAATGATGAATTTGCCTCTTACAAACACACAGCTTTTCACTTCACAAGATGTTAATTGAT
>NW_015555737.1:856034-861713 GCF_001515605.1 Sinocyclocheilus anshuiensis | reverse complement strand
TGGACTCTCATTCTGACGGCACCCATTCACTGCAGAGGATCCATTGGTGAGCAAGTGATGTAATGCTGAATTTCCACATATCTGCTCCAATGAAGAAACAAACTCATCTACATCTTAGATGGCCTGAAGGTCATTGTTTTTTGAATGAACTATTTCTAAAAAAATGCATAGATTTAAAAAAAAAAATGATACTGTGATACTAAAATATTCCATCTTGTCACAGTCGTGAGATTTAATGTCCAAAAATTATTGAAGAGGTATGAAGAAAATAGATGTGTACCATGACTACAATTCTGTCAGGACCACTATCGTCAAAGATGATTGACAAATAGCATACAGTTTGGATTGGCGGTATGGTTCTGTAGCCTAGCATGGATGAGAGCAGGGAGAGCAGCAATAACCCCCAGGGTAAACAGAACAGAACCAACATAAATATATTGCAGATATTGTTAAAGTTCAATCATTTTATGTACACATTTTAGAATTAGTCTGATTCAAGGAGAATCAGAAGGCTGAATCCCGACTGACAGAGGAGGAGTTGGGGATGGAGGAGGGTAATTAGCTATTGAGCAATGCGAAAACTGCTGATAATACTGAGGGACCTTATATATGATTGCTTAGATAGGTGTCGTATTCCCATAGTTAGATGGGGATCAGCTGAAGGTCAGCTGATGCGAGCTTGACTAACGTGACCTGCCAGAACTAACGCTACGCTTGATCATTGAAGATGCAAGGCCAGGAGCAGATAAAAATTCTCCTTTTCTCATTTATTTCACATTGTGGCACACATTTAAGTGTTGTTCACAAGTTATATCAGTTTTATCTGTAGTGGCTTGTTTCCAAGTGTTGGGTCACCAATTGAAGGCCGCCAACAGTCATTGGCTTGGTCTGTAATGCGTCCTTGGGTTACTATATATATGTTCCACGTTTTATATTGAGTTATCACTTATCAGCACAGTGAATTTGGCTTTACCCTGAAGTTAATGTAGCTATTAGCTTTGCTAATCTTCTCAAACAGCCTGCAGGATGGCTGATTAGAACTGTCCCCAAGGAGCCGATGTATTGACCTAATTAGCGAACGGAATTGGGGTGATTATTTTGCGCGTAAAATGTTGTTCATGATAAACAAAGATTATGATGATAGCTCTAAAGATTTCCACAGTTTAAATGTTGGTAATTACCCTGTACCAATCTACATCAGCAGAGCTGTGCACAGAGTTCAGTTAGCGTAATAGATGGGAATTATCAGCGTCTTCTCTAGTTACACTGCGTACTGTTTTATGGAGGATATTTTTACTCCAATTGATTAGCAGTGATTAAAATGCGCATTTGAGCTGGAGTTATTGTTCCTTTCCTTCCTGTTCTCTGTATTCTCCAGCTGTCCTGTGAAATGTGACTTCAACCATACAGGAAAAAAAAAGTAAAATATATGGAGGGCAAAATATATATCTAAATGCTGTTCAAAAATATATTTATATTTTTAAATTCAGAAAAATTCCAATAATATATGTATGTGTATATATATAATGTGTATATATATACTGAACATAATTTAGTAAATATATTTTGGTCATTGTATATTTTGAAATATATTAAAAACTATTAATAAAAATTAAATAAATAAATAAATATATATATATAATGCATTTGTACATGCATACATGCATTCGTAAGGTTATTGTTCACTCGAATGTTTCACGTCATTAAAATGTTGCATATTTCACATGCCGCACGCCCAGTCACAGCATTCTACAGCGTTTTGATCTTGGAGGCCATCAGTCTGACATTAGCCAGTAGAGCTGCTACAAGCGCAGCCTCATTCTGCTCAGGTTCACTCTAATTGTGTCTGACTCTGAATGGAATAAATGCAACTGATATCATTGCGTAATGGCGATGCATTATTCACTGTAGATCTTTCAGGGAGGACTAGTCTGGGTCACCATCGTGTTTGCAGTGGTTTCCTGTGGTTAAGTAGTTCCTCTGGTAAATATTTCATGGTTAAAAGGACTAGATCCCTGCAGGCAGCATCACTGAGCCACAACAGTGGGTAGTATCGCTTCTTTATTCAATTAATATGACATATGATACCGTGCATGACAAAATGCAGTTTCTGAATGCTTAGCTTCTGTTCTTAACTGTTTTAATCAAGATCTATGGAATATGTTAATCATATAAAAACACATGTATTCCATAAATCTATACATTTTAAATTTAAAATGATTTTATTTCAGTTAAGCACATTTCCCCCAAATTCATTTCCTCACAATGCATTCAGTCATTAGCATTAATTAATTAGCAGGTAATTAATTTTGGTACTTCTTTACAACAACGTGTTTTTTGTTAACATTAGCTAACATGAACTAAAAATGAGCAGTGTATTTTTTAAGGTATTTATTTGTCTTTGTTAATGTCAGTCACAGTGCAATATTAACAGATACAACTTTTTCTTTGATATTAAAAACATATTATTATTTTTTTTAAAGTGCCCCTATTATGCCTTTTCGAATATTACCTTTCATGCAATGTGTCATGTAGCTGTATGTGAACATAAACTATCTGCAAATTTGTGAAGCCAACAACTTGCACGATAAATAAAGTTATTGTCTATAAAAAAAAAAGAGTCGGCTCGCAATCGCCTAAACGAGTCGTCAGGAATTCAAATCTTATTCTGTTATGGCTCTACGTCATGAAGTAACACTTCTGCATAATGTCCGCCCACGTTCTACGTCGCAAACTTTCCCGCCCACAAACAGTAAAAGGATAACATCATGTCAAGAAGACACTGTATCCTACTCTGTGAGAGTAAATTTGTTTTATCACATCTTATAATTATCACAAACATGTTAACACTAGACACTTACCACTGAGAAACGTCCTGCTCCAGTCGTGCTTGTGAATCAGTCTCTTGTCGATCAGCCACTTCAGCCGTTTCATCATCAGACTCCGGCTCTAATTGGTAAGGTACAATCGATACCATCTTTTCTATGTATTGACAAGTCTCCAGAGCTGTCATTCCGTCATGGCAATGGGTGTTTCGTTTCCGACCAATCCAGAGCCAATCTCTTTACGGCTCTGGACCAATCACAAAGGACTGCGCCATCTGACATATCACAGCAGTGAGGGCTCATGGAAAGGAGGGGTTTAGAGAGACTGATTCTTTGAACTGCTTCGCACGAGTCGTTTACAAATCATTTCGAAATTAGGTCAAATGAAAACGTTTTTTGACCTTGCATTTATGTAAACCTGTTTTAGGAGACTCATAAAACAATACTAGCAACCTTAAAAATGGCATAATAGTGGTACTTTAAATAATAACAAAAAACAATAATGTTAATTTTAATTAATGAAATGTGTTTGAAAATATTTTACATATAAATAATATTGTATTTTATCATATTTTTATATTTAAATTATTTATTATAAATAACTCATTTTGTAACCAGTAATAATAAGAATTATTATTATTATTATTATTATTAAAGGAACATAATAAAATATGACTATATATATATATATATATATTATTATTATTATTATTATTAAAGGAACATAATAAAATATGACTATATATATATATATATATATTATTATTATTATTATTATTAAATGAACATCATAAAATATAACAATCATTTAAAAAATCAGCCAATTAATAAGCCTAGTTGTTATACTTGTCCTTCACTGTTTAGTTATTAGTAGTAGTAGTAGAAGTAGTAATATTATTATTATTACTTACCTTAATTTTTGTTTGTTTGCTGAAACATACTGCTATCATGTACACTCTGATAAAATATGTTTTGAATTCAAAAAGCGACACATCAAGCACATGCATGACACCCGTGATTGTTATTTTTAGCTTTAAAATCGGCTTGATATTACGCGTTGACTACCCGAGACGCTGCTTGTTCCATTTGCCAAAATAAATATCTGAGACAGAGAAGGTTCAGTGCGACAGTGTCAGGGGATCATCTTCTCTGGAACCCTGATGACTCACATATGTAGAGAGAGAGAGAGATCTGTTCAAAGCCACAGTCTCCACCGACAACAAACAAGACTTTCGTATGTTCAGAAGATTTCCATTCCTTCTAAAAATGCTACAGGGAATAACTAACGCATTCTCCGGATCTGAATGAGTGGGCGACCATAACTAACTATAAAAAGTCAGCTTTGTTTTTATTCACATTTTGATATGCTTGATATGCTGAGAGACGTGCGGCGCCTGCTGTAGCGAGACTGTCATAAGTCACTGTCTGCCTCCTATTTAGCTCATGCATCTGTTGCATTAACCCTAACCCTTGCATTAATATTAGTTGATATTTTCGCGCACGCTAATATCGCTAGCACGCACCAGAACAGACACTCCCCTGGTCTCCAGATTTGTAGTTAATCAGCCCAGATGGTGATTCTGACCATGGTCATTTAATCGTTATGTTTACGAGTCTGCTCATGAGGAAAACAGTAGCACGCCCCTGAGATGGAGAGCGGGGCCCGGCGCTGGTTATTCTTGGAGAGCGAGACGGAGAGAGAGACTCATTAGGCAGGTAGGAATATGAGTGGCACAGCTAGTATGCCACTGAGCCCCAAGTCCAAATCTTCCTCCACCAATTAGGGTTCTGCCAGTGTGAGTGAGTGAGCGAGGAAATGTGTAAGAAAATGTCCTTCTGAATTTTAAGAATGTGTGTGCGTGCAACCCAACTGTGGGTTTCTGTGCCAACATAAATGACTTTCTGCTCTGTAATTGTGTTCTAGACAGATTGCGCTCTCAGATAGACGGGTGAGACTGATGAGAACTTGTCCAGGTCACATTTAGCAAAGAAAGAAATGATAGTTTGCATAAAGAGAAAGAAGCCCATTTTAGGACCATTAGGATTTTTGAAGTGAGACATTATCTTTCTGAGTATTAAGCACATTTTCTCCACCCAAATTTTTTATTACCATGAGGTGGTCATAATTTATGTTGTTCTCAGTGTTGATTCTCATTAAGTACGATGTATTTTCTACAGTAAATTAATAAATACTTTAAAATGTAAATATCATCATTATTATATATTAAGCAGTTTATTATTATTATTATTATTATTATTATTACAAAAAATATATGATTTAGTACTTCTCAATTTAAATGTAGTTTATTTATTTGTATTTATTTTTTTGCTTGGTCTGTAAGATTACTGAATACTTTCCGTACCCACTGTATATACAGTATATAGTGGCAAATTAGCTCAAAAGGGAAATGTATATAAATAATTACAATTAATTATAATTAATTACAACTATTTATATCAGGTGCCAGTAGTAACTGTAGCAGAATTAATATTGTCATCAACTAATCTGTTCGTCCAGCGAACATTCAGTGTAAGTTCATATCATCTCTAAGAAAGGATATTTTCGTGGCCACAGAAAATATCTTTCCTAATGCATTAGAGCATGTAGCTGGATCAGAATCGTAAAGGGACATTATTCACAAGCAGGACCAGAAACTCATGTAATTTGTGCACAAAAGTTTTATTTACTAAACGCTAACACACATAACTAGTCTAAACAAACAAACGAATAAACATACACTCACACGTACATACAAAGGGGAGCTAAAGTGAATGAATGAAGCCATTAGAGAAACCAGAGAATGCAGTTATGGAAAATGAGTCAGAACCACCTGAGTTAAAAACCATCAGTGCC
>NW_015555737.1:844917-856024 GCF_001515605.1 Sinocyclocheilus anshuiensis | reverse complement strand
TTGTAAAGGGACATTAATTTGCAAGGCAGAATCAGAAACTCATGTCATTTGTGCACAAGAGTTTTATTAACTAAACGCTAACACACATAACTAATCTAAACAAACCAACAAATAAACATACACTCACGCTTGCATACAAAGGGGAGCTAAAGTGGATGAATGAAGCCATTAGAGAAACCAGAGAATGCAGTTATGGAAAATGAGTCAGAACCACCTGAGTTAAAAACCATCAGTGCCGTTTTACAGCTTATACAAAACCTCTGTTTCTTTTAGTTAAATGTACGATACTTGCATTGCCCTGGTTGCTGAACGAGTGTCCAGATGCAGTCTGGGATGAAAGTTTTGATGGTTTGAAGGTTTGGTGGCGTTGGAGTTCTTCACGTTCTTCCGGGTTTGAAGGGTGATGAACTCCAAAAGATGTTATTCTGGCCCGGTGGTGATTGGGAGAGTTTTCTCCCAGATGAAGGTGATGAGAGAAGAGCGCAGAGCTCGAGAGACATCAGCTGAAATCCTTGGTGAATGGAAATACGAGGCCGCAGCCTGGCACAATCTTAGGGTGTCCTTAGAAGAGTTCTAGCTCAGCATCCTCATCCTCTTAGGATCTAAAAGAACCGCAGACTGAGCTGTGTCGAGGGACTTAGCAACCAGAAAATGGGAAGGTGATGAGAGACGAGTGAAGAGACGAAAAGCCAGGCGGGTCACTGAAGTGAGGCCTTTTAAGTTCTGTGGAGGTCCCACCTCTCGGGTTCAAAGAGCCAATGGTGACTTGCACTTCTGGAGGGAACGTTTACAACTCTTTGTCTCTGAACATGGTAATTTGCATATGTAACTGGATTGGATGTTGATGCAAAGACTACTAAAGATTCTTAGAACACTAATATGTTGCATAGGTATAAACATATAATATACACTCTCAATTAGATCATCCGAAGACAAATTCATAGAGACCAAACATGGTATAGGTAAGGTTACATGAACGAGTGGTTATATCATTAGCCTGCATAAAACAGTATACAATACAAAAGACAATATACAAGAACAGCAATAATATACACAATGACCTGAAGGATATGTGTGTTCATTCAAAGAAAGGTTTTTCTATTAATTAATTAGAGAAGAGTCCATTTTTATGGGCATAATGTCTTTCCTATGTTGTTTCCTGGTGTTATCAGATTATTTGTCTTTGGTTGCCATCATGGAACCAGAGGCCTATTCTGCCTTTCTGAGGTGTTAGATGCATTTCGGGGAAGGGTCCATAGACCCTCATATTTGGCTTGTTGTTTGTGTGAGGGGGTGTTAGGGATTATTTGTTAAATATAACAAAATAGTTGTGTGTCTGATTGGTCCTAATGCTACAATATGTACACTTGCATATTTCAAAATGTTTTTGAAAGAAATCTGTAATGGTCACCAAGGCTGCATTTATTTGGTAAAAATTACAGGGGAGGGAAATAATATTGTAAAAATATTATTACAATTTATACAAATTATTTACAATTTAGAATTATTTTTAAAATTATTTTTATTTTTACAATTTAGAATTTACTTTTTTGTTGTTTATTTATTTGGGAAGTCGTGGCCTAATGGTTAGAGAGTCGGACTCATAACCCAAAGGCTGTGGGTTCGAGTCTCGTACCGGCAGGGATTGTAGGTGGGGGGAGTGAATGTACAGCGCTCTCTCCCACCTTCAATACCACGACTGAGGTGCCCTTGAGCAAGGCACTGAACCCCCAACTGCTCCCCGGGCGCTGCAGCATAAATGGCTGCCCACTGCTCCGGGTGTGTGTTCACGGTTTGTGTGTGTTCACTGCTGTGTGTGTGCACTTTGGATGGGTAAATGCAGAGCACTAATTCCGAGTATGGGTCACCATACTTGGCCACATGTCACGTCACTTTCGTCACTTTCACTTTCACTTTTATTTATTGTTTAGAACAATGTAAAAGTCTTTGCATTTACTTTTGATTAATTTAATGCATCCTTGATGAATAACATAATTTCTTTCAATATATAGACGCTGCTCTTTAAAAGTACAGCAATGAGAATCTTAATGGTCCTAAAAGGAGTTTCATTTTCTTTAAGCACAATGTATTTCAATCTTCTTTCTTTCAATTTTTTGTTAAAATGAGTCTTAAAAGTAGAGCTGTCCTTACAGTTTTGCTCTGCTATTAATCATTGCCTTGGCAATGAAATGTGGGGCGAGACCATAGACAGGTAAAATATAAAGATGTGCACAGTCATTCCTGTCTGTGATGATGGACATTCACAGCATCCATAATGAAAATTTCCACTAGTGATCACAGATACAGTACATGAACGCTCATATCAAATGTCTTGCCCTTGAGCATCAAAAAGCCCAAGCCGGACATGTTTCGGACAGATTTTGTGAATATTCCTCAGATTGGGTGGTCCATTGACAGAATCCCCCTTATTAAAAGAGCTTATTTAAAGATGTGGCTTTATTCAATGCCCTTTCGCTCCCATCGGCTCCTGTCAAAACTCCTTTAAGACTCTGTGATCAGCAGGTTTTTGCTCCGACCAGAGAGCAGCAGCAGACTTAAATTATTCACCAGAAACTTGGGCTCTGCCTTTTAATGGGCAAATATTGAGGCAGCGGATAGGTAGAGAGGATTCTGGGAGTCTCGGAGGAGTGCAGAGAGAGAGAGAGAGAGAGAGAGCTATATTAACTGAAAGAAATGCTGTCTCATGGCTTTTCTTCCTGCGCTGTCTCCCCTCTAGTGAACTGTAGGGAAGCACACATGAGCAGTGTTGGGGAGTAACTAGTTACATGTAACGGAATTACGTAATTTAATTACAAAATAAAAGTAATTGTAATCAGTTACAGTTACTAAGAAAAAATATGTAATTAAATTACAGTTACTTATGAAAATGTTAAGGATTACAAAGGGGGTTACATCTGATTTTTTTCACAAACACTCCCACATACATATTTAATTGAGTTCTTTCATAAATTGCAGTGACTGCTCTAAAATATGAAACACCAATCACTGAAAAAAGGGAGTCTGGTCACCTGTTAGATTTATGAAATTAAATTTAGTATATTTTACTAAAGGGTTTTATGTTCTTAAGTAAAACGTGATAGCATTGTGTAGACTGCACATTATATGCAGAAAGCGTGCAGGAACATATTTAGCTCATGTTGGGATAAAGTAAGTCAATCAAGTGAATACCAGTTCTCATTTTATCTCACGGACATTACTTTAATAAAGTAATTGAAAAGTTACACTACTTATTACATTTTAAGTAGGGTAACTTGAACTCTGTAACCTATTACATTTCCAAGGTAACCTTCCCAACACTGCACATGAGTTACTCTTTATTTAGGATGTAACCCATCCTGTCAACGTGGGTGTGGGCCAACACAGCTCATGAGTATGTTTAACTCTACACCGTAGTATGATAAAAATATGCTGGCCGGGTTTTGTTATAGTCTTCTTACTGTGGTAAATATCTTTGTGGCCATGTTGTATATAACTGCATGCTTTATGTACAGGTGAGAGAAGAAAATGCATGGAGTAATGCAAAAATAGAAGGGAAGCATCCCAAACTTAAATTTAGCCTTACATCACTTGCTCATCAATAGATCCTCTGCAGTGAATGGGTGCCATCAGAATGAGAGTCCAAACAGATAATAAAACATCACAATAACCCACAAGTAATCCACACGACCCCAGTCCATCAACTAATATCTTGTGAAGCAATAACCATGTGTTTAGTAATAAACAAACCCATCAAGACATTTTTATTTTTAGACTCTTGCTTTCACTGAAATATGAGTCTATAATATGGCTTTCTCCAGTGAAAAAGTCATCTCACCTGACTAAAGAGAAATATGCACAGATTAAACATTGTTTAAAAGCAAAAACTGCCCTGTACATTCTAAACAGTTCTAAAAGTTATGTTTTTATCAGCTGTTTGGACTCTCATTCTGACGGCACCCATTCACTGCAGAAGATCCATTGGTGAGCAAGTGATGTAATGCTAAATTTATTTTCCTCTACTCCTCTACATCTTGGATAGCCTGAAAATTGAATCATCCTCAAGTCATCCAAGATGTAGATGAGTTTGTTTCTTCAAAATTATGCACATTTCTGCGAATTTCAATTATTGGGTGAACTATTTCTTTAAGTACTGATTTAATTAAATGGATTGGCAGCATCATTTCTGCAGATATTTTATCTGCTTCAAAACCTATATACTAAGGCAACATTGCAACGGTTATGAAACCTCTTATGTGACTGATTTGGAACGCAAGAGGGAAGATGTGATACTTTAATAATCATAAATAGAAATGACACACAACATTTTCATGAAATTGTCATAGTTTTTAATCCTAGATTATTGAATCATTTTTAACTATTTATTTTTATCAATACTTTTAAACACAGAATTATGAGTACTCTTGCGATCAACGTTTCTCTTTCTTCATTTGTCAACTTGGATTTTTTTGTTTTTTATTTATTAATTTTTTCCCCTCCACTGGCTTATCACAGTGCATTATAAAAATTGCCTTCTCCTTGAAGGATACATGTAAGGCTGCCTTAGAATTTGGTCAAAACAAGGTGTCTCAGGAGGCAGCATAATTAAGTTCCCTAGCTTCATGCCGGGAGACGAGCCTGTGATGTCTTAAAACGCTGCATCCGTAAGCAGCATACCGGGTTTTAGAACAAAGCAATTGTGTTTTGTGCCTGTTTCTCTGTGTGTGTGCAGAATTACATATGTGTGAGATGAAACGACTCCAAACTAGAGACTGTGGAAATTCTTGTTTAATCCCCCTCGAGTTGCAAATATTGTGTCAAATAATATTAATCTTGAGGTCCAGTTGCTCACCTGTAGTTGAAACTGCAGGCAGCCGGTCTTTGATGAGTCTATCAGTGGTTTAGTGTTTCTGTAACATCACAGACAGGCGGAGAGAAACCCTGTGCATATCTACCGCCCTCCTGCAGACCTGCATTATTCAGTTCTGAAGTCTTCAAAGAACTTTAAGCCTGTCCACAAATCCACAAAGCAAGCAGTTCAGTACCTCGAAAATTCCTTCAAAAACGCACAAGGCACTCCTGGGATTTATTCAAGATGAGAACAAAAAAAATTAAAAATGTTCCAGACAACATTGTTCTAAATGTGATTATGCGACAATCTGTTCAATTTTTCTCTGCCACCCAACACGCAAGCAAAACGTTCCTTGCTACTGCAGGCGTGTTTGTTTTAAGTTGAGAGCATTTTTGCAAATAATTTGTTTGAAATTCTTTTGAGCAAGATAACAGGCACACCGAATTAAACCGGAGAGGTCTGTAATTCATATTCCACTCGAAGCTAGAAAGTGTCCTCACGGTTTTGCTCTGCTATTAATCACTGCTTTGCATTTAATGTGAAATGTGAGACGAGACCATAGACAGGTAAAATACTAATTAGATTGTTGAACACAGTCAGTCCTGTCATGGTGATGGACATTCACAAAGCATCCATAATGAAAATGGCCACCTGCATTCATACAGAGATGCTCATATCTCACATGTTGCCCTTGGAGCAGAAAAACTGACGAATAGAATAGAATAGAATAGAATAGAATAGTAGATAGTAGTAGAAGTATATGGCTTTATATTTGTTTATACATCTCTCACACACACATATTGTCATTATTTTTTTTTTTTTTAATAAACTACTGATCAAATGTTTGGAATTATAACTTTTTATTCATGATTTTAAAATAAGGCTTGTCTCGTACACTTATTTATTTAATCAAAGGTTGCATTTATTTAATCATAAACGCAGTAAAACCAGTATTGTGAAATATGAGTTTTCAGTAATCATTACTTCAGTTTTCAGTGTCACATTATTGATTTCTTAAAAATAAATAAATGAATAATTAAAAAACTTACACCAAACCTTTGAAAGGTATTGTACCATAGTGTAAATATTAAGCAACAAAAACATTGCTTACAATTAGTGCTGTCAAAAAATAAGAAATCAGGAAGGGGGCCAACACTTTTTCACACCACTGTACATGCACGTGTGTGTATTTATATATACATAATAAATATGCATAGCACGCATACATATATTATGTAAACAAAACATTTATTTTGGATGCAATTAATCGCTATTTAATCGCGAAATATAACACATGGGACGGTTGTTTAAAGGGGTCATATGATGCGATTTCAAGTTTTACTTTCTCTTTGGCGTGTTACAAGCTGATTGTGCATAGATAAGATATTTGAAAAATAATGTGTTTTTTGAACATTAAAGCATGTCAACATATTCTGTTACACCAAATACACAAAATAATGATCTTTAAAAAAGCATCATATGACCCCTTTAACATTACTTCTGTAAATACCAAACTATTCGTCTAACTTTATTACGAAAGGGACCTTCTTTCGTAGTGAACCATGCAGCATCCATTCTGCTGTGTAGGGAAACTGAGTTTGCAGAGTCATAATTTACAAGATACTTCTGAATGCTTATTAATGGTCTAGTAAATGGACATGCCAGCAAAACAGCAGTGCTAGATTCTCAGCAAGGCCAAACAACCATAGAATTATCATATGTTTGAGTTTGTTTCAACATAAATCCTAATGGACAGCGTGGAGTAATGTTGCAGCTGCACTAATCCAGAGAACTGTGTCATTTCTTTCAAATGTCAAGCTGGGCATGTTGCACTAAGCTGTCAGCATTTTAATACCACTGCCTTTTCTCAAGAAGTTACATTGTGACCTTAAAAATGTATTTCACTCAAAAATGAAATTACTGTCATTGTTTACTCCCCCTCATGTTGTTACACAGCCGTATGACTTTTCCTTACATACTTTTGAGCTCCAAAATGCACTTTAAAAATGTCATAAAAGTAGCTTGTACAACTAGTAGTTTGCATTTGATCAAATATACAGTAAAACAGTATTATTGTGAAATATTATTACAATTTAACACTACTGATATATAAATGAATATATATTTAAAATGTCATTTATTCCTGTGATGGCAAAGCTTAATTTTCAGCATCATTACTCCAGTCTTCAGTGTCACATGATCCGTCAGAAATACTTCTTATATGCTGATTTGGTGCTCAATTATTAATAATGGTTCTTATTATTTTCAGTGTTAAAAACCGGTGCTGCTTACTATTTTTGTAGAAACTGTGATACATTTTTTTCAGGATTATTTGATGATTTAATGAACAGCATTTTATAATTACATTTTCTTTTAACATTATAAATATCTTTACTGTCACTTTTGATCAATTTAATGCATCCTTCCTGAATAAAAGTATTATTTTTTTTAATCATACTTATCCCAAACGTTAGAGCGGTAGTGTGCCATGGTCTCTTTAAAAGTAAGTGTTAAGCAAAACAACCATTTTCAACATTGATAATAATAAAGAAATGTTCCTGAAGAATCATTTCTGAAGGATCATGTGACACTTACGACTGGAGTTATGTCTGCTGAAATTTCAGCTTTCCATCACAGAAATAAATTACATTTTTAAATATATTAAAATAGTAAACAACTATTTTAAATTGTAAAAATATTTCACAATATTGCTGTTTTTACTGCATTTATAATCAGATAAATGCGGTCTTGGGGAGCATAAGAGACTTCTTCCAAAAACATTAAAAAATCGTAAATATTTCAAACTTTTGGCCAGCAGTGTAAATGGTGACAGGATTCACATTTTCAGATCAACTCTTCCTTCAAACGCTAAAGAGGCTGTTAAAGTGGTTATGGAAACTAAGAAACCATGCAAGTCCTCGCTCACCTACCTTTTAACACAGAAACATCCAGCCTCCTGCTAGTCAGGTCCCTGTCAGCTTAATTTTATGTGCATAGACCTTTTGTAGTGATACTGTCAGGGTTTGCTTTCATAGTGTCAAGCACATGCCACAGGCCAAGCAATGTAGGAGAAAGCCTGCAGTTATTCTGACAAGCCTAAACTCCCTTTGGGCACGAGTTAGAGATAACCTTGAAAGCAGACTGTCAAAAGACATCCTGGCATATGACCTATTAAAAAACATCCGGCTGCATTATTTTCCCAAACAGGAAAAACAACACAGCCGAGCATTATGAATGCAGTACAGTGGCTTCGACACTTCCTTGTGCTCAGATGGAGATAACTGCAGTCATGAATGTGTCACTGGCCTCACTGTGGAGGAAAAACGACACAAGTAATGTAAATGAAGGACACACACGTGTATGTGCACACATGGCCCGGAAGGCGGGCGACGCGGATGGCGTCTCGCTGTGAAAGGGCTTGTTAAGGGCTAACACAAAAGTAGATTCAATAAGGGAGCTCATCTCCTTAATATACAGAGCAAGATACAAGATACACAGGCTCTGTAGGGAAGGTAAGAAAAATGGAGGGAAGAACACAGAGGGGTGAATGGAATCAGCACAGGGACGGGTGGAGAGTTTGGGCAAGACAAAAGCAAGAAGGAGGCAAGAAGATGGCAGAAAGACATAGTATATGTATAGTCAAACATTTTATACAAATTTTTTTTTAAAAGAAGTCACTAATGCTTACCAAGGCTGAATTTATTTGATGAAAAATATAGTAATATCAGTAATATTATGAAATGATATTGCAATTTAAAATAACTGTTTTCTATTTTAATATAATTAAAATGTAATTTATGTACATTTAATTTAAAATGTAATTTAAATTAATTTTCAGCATCATTACTCCAGTCTTCAGTGTTATTAATAGTGGTTCTTTCTATTTTCAATGCTGAAAGCAATTTATTCTGCTTGATATTTTTGTAGAAACTGGGACTTTCTTTCTTTCTTTCTTTCTTTCTTTCTTTCTTTCCAGGAATCTTTGTTGATTAGAAAGTTGATGAACAGCATTTATTAATTAATTAATTTATTTATTTATTGAAATTGCAAATGTCTTTACTGTCAGTTTAGATATATAAATATATATATATTTGCATTCATCTTCATCTTCTTCGTGCATTTATCTCACCGTATCGTGACAAACCACTTACCTTAAAAAAACTTTAGTAAATTCAATAAAAAAACATTTTCAGTGTACTTTTGTATGGTATTGTATCAGTGTTTCCATAAAAATATTAAGCAGCACAACTGTTTTCAACATTTATAATATTAATAAGAAATGTTTAATTTCTTCTTATTTTTTTTATTTTTTATTTTTATTTTTATTTTTTTCAGAAACAACATTTATTTGAAATAGAAATGTCTGGTAGCATTATAAATGTACTTGAACATGCATGCGATATCACAAAAGATTGCTCGGATTGAGGGAACAGACCAAAATTGTTGGACAGCAAAACAGCTAAAGGTTTTTCAGTGCCAGATGGCTCCGGCGTTGCTGACCAGATCAGCTGCTATAAATGGAACAGGTACCCAACAGGTCTGAACAAGCACACGGATGACATAGCCGTGCACAGCTGAACAGAATTCAATTACAGACACATAGCCCCTAATATTGTTTTAAAAAGGTTTTGAGTTGTTTATTGCTAAAGTGGGTTGAAAAGACTCATATTGTGTGAAGTATGTGATGCAGGGTTTTCTCGCACTGTTTAACACCTTGCACCCCCTCACCCTACACGCTGGCATGAGGTCCTTGATCATCGCTGAATGTGCCAGTGTAAACAGTCGTCTAGCAGAATGTGTAAGTGTGAAGAAGTTTTGTTATCTGGTTTCATGGCATAGTGTTATATACTTATACGTCTGTGCTATCCTGAGCAGTACTGTATGTAGCAATTGTGTCACCACTATGATTATTAAATATTTTTCTTTCTATTTGAATAAAAGGTGTTGAAACCATTTTTTTCTCAGAAATTGCTAATAAATTTCACGTATTACTAAGAAAAATCAAGTACATTGAATTGAACGTGAAATTCTGAAGTAGAAAAAATGAAATATGTTTTCTTGTAAAACATACTCCAATAATGTTTACAGTTTGTAGTAGTGTCACAAGATCCTTCCGAAACCATTACAATATGCTGATTTGGTGCTCAAAAATATTTTATAATTATTATTTTTAATGTTGAAACCAATTATGCTGTTTAATATTTTCTGTGGTTTAAAAAAATCAGGAATTAAGATCTTTTTTGAAATATTTCAGTCTGTATTGTTGTCACGTTTGATCAATTTAATGCACCCTTGCAAATAAATAAGCAAATAAGCAAATATATATATATATATTAGGGGTGCTCCGATCAGGATTTTTTGAGGCCGATTGCTGATCACAGAAAGCAGTATCTGCCGATACGATCACCGATACCGATCTTTTTAAAGCCTTATTTTTATCATTATAGTGATACTCCAATCAGGATTTTTAGACATTTATTCAGGGCCTGAATTTCATTTTTGAAAATGGGGGGAATTTCCCTCTTATAGGTGACTCTTATGAGAGGGGATTTTTTTATTTGAAATTTGAGGGGTGGAGGGGAGCATTTTTTTGAGATTTTTCAAAAATATACAGTATATTTATCTCACCTAAATGTTCGATCATGAAGTGCATTTTTGTTTTTACACTCATGCAATTGTTGCACAATAGCTTACACACAGCACAACACTGTTGCTCAAGCAAGTGGCAAAACATTTAAACTACTTTTCTTACGTTATCACAAACATTCTAAATTAAAACTTACCACTGACAGAAACAGTCAGCTCTACTGCCTTTTCTTTTGCATTTAAATCTTTATTACAAGCAATCCTGCAGTTCATAAAGAACTTTTGTTTTCCTACCTCAACGAGTGCCATCTATTATTGCCTTGTTTATCTAAAAGTGCTCTTTTCCTTTAAACCTAGCCAAAAAGCCATATGTGTTGACTGTGAACACAGACTTTAATTATATGCATTTATGGTGCAATTACTACATTTTCGTTTTGATATTTACAGCAAAAAATGCACTGTCACTCTAATTCAGCGCGTGCAGCAAACTCGGTGTGGAAACAATCGCTGCACTGCTGCAGACTGCTCATGGAACACACTGCCGAACCGCAACGTGTGCCGTGTGAACACTTTAAATCTGTTAACATGAGCGTGGAAAAAAATATGCACCGCATACGCACTGCAAACGGAGTATGTGTGAAACAGGTGTAATGTCCTGCTCCGTTTGCCGAG
>NW_015555737.1:827838-836539 GCF_001515605.1 Sinocyclocheilus anshuiensis | reverse complement strand
TTAATACCTCAAATGATGTCCCTTAAATGGTAAGTCATTCTGAAAATGAAATTATATAAACCTATAATAATATACTATAATTATAATTAAAATGTAAAAAAATACATTCACAGCAGTTATATTAATTAGTTTGAATCACATTCCATTTAATAAAATTCTAATTTTATTTCTGCATCCTTGTTTCATCAGTTCAAATTCAATTCAGATTGGAATTTCAAAGACATTTTTATTTCCTTTCTGACTGAGACACAGCCTTGGTGCATTTGCACTGAGCATGCATGGAATGTGTGCCAGTGTCTGTGTGGCTGTTCTTCTCTATCAGAGCTCAGCCACTGGCGCTTGGCTTCAGTCTGCCACCCAGGGCCCGAGAGCACCAGTTCAAGCTGAGATTACTCCACGCTCAGGGCACGCGATGCCCAATTAAAACAGAGATTACTGAGAGCCCAGCTCATGAGACTCCAGCCTCCTCTGAGGGCAGACCTTACCACAATGAGAAACCTGAGCTTTATCTGCCAGCCGAGAAGGAAGCAATTACAAGCATACTTACAGAGACTCCAGCCTAATGAGGATGCTGTATATCAAGGTCCACAGTGGAAAGTCCACAGTTACTGCTGAGTCAGAACGTCTAAGGTTGAGGAGCAGTCTTGCTGCATGGTGACTTCAAAGGTGGCTCTTTTTCTCTGTGTGTGCTTGTGTGAGTGGACAGAGTGAGACAAGAACTTATTTTGTACAATAATTCAAATCCCAGTGCAGGGACTTGATGGGAAAAGCAAAGGCTTTTATTGTAAAACAAAAATGCTGTGTTTTTTATATTCTAGAGGAGAGCTATAAAGATGAGTAGTTCACAACAAAACAATAAACAATGACAACAAAAAAAGCATTTGTTCTGATATTCTTTGGGGAAATAAATGGAGTGTTTTGTTTATGCTTGGTAATTTCAGGCAAACAAATTTAGACCAAGGAAGCAGAACCCATGTGTGTTGAATGGCTTGGAGACCCAAACAAACTAGTGAAGAGTAAAGAAAGAAGTATTACTAATGGTGCCTGCTTATACACGCATCTTCTGCAAAACTGGACCACTTTATGCTTTATTCATAATCAAAATATAAACATGGAGATTTTTGTATAATGATGGTAGTGAATTCCTTATAATGATGCAGCCGAGTCATGATTGATTGTTCAGATAGAAACAGGAATATTTTAAGTAACTCCATGGAGCTCTAGCTTGACTACACTGTAAAAAACCCGGGTTGGAAACTTCTGCAAATTTTGCAAATCTGCAAAAATGTTCTTATACGAACATTTCACTGTAGTTTTCAGGTGAAATGAACACTAGAAGAAGTAAAAAACTTTTTATTTCTTTTTCACACAAATTATGATTATAGGGGCAGATCATCAGTAAATAACTGCATATTTTTACGCAGTTCCTTGCACAATACTATATGTTACAACCTCAAAACAGTTTTACCATAGTTATGGCCATAACCAGGGTTTGAAAATTAGTGAGGTCTGGGGTGGGGTTAAGAATTGTGCTATAATAACCCCTACAAATACAACTCATTATATACACTTAACACTTTAAAAGAGACAGAGTAGGTGTTTGTAAAAGATGTTTTCTCGGTTTTGGAGGGATGAACACTGTTAAGTTATACCATATTTATTGCATCAAAATCTGTTAATATTTTACTATAGGTTAAAGGTGGGTAATTTTAGCAGTTGTTTATTATTAATCATGCAACAATACATATTACTGTTATAGTTTTCATTAATAATCATTGCTGTATAGATGATAACTTTGTCTAGTGCTCTTATGTTTTTAACGTGATTTGTGAAAATTCAACTACTATCCTGTCAGTAATAACCAGTCGATGGGCTTTTTTGATTACTGTCAGTTCAAGTGCCGGCGATGCAGTGTTGCCAGATATTGCTATAAAACAAATAAAAATTTAAAAAAAAAATCTGATTCAGATAAAGATATCACTGACCCTCAACTGCAACTACCCACTTTATTAACTTTCTAAAGTGTCAAATTAAGCGGAAAATACAAGTCCAAAGACGCTTACAATAGCCTGACCATAGTGCATGATTTGTAAAATAATACTTTTTAACATTTGCATCACATAATCTGCTCCGTGTGTGTTTTTTCTGATGTAGTAAACTTGCTCGGTAGCTCACCTGGTACAGTATTGCACTTGTGATACAAGGCGCTCGGGTACAAGTCCCGTGAAACACAAGTCTTGATGTACAAAAAGCTCAAAGACTTATAGAAGCAAGCTTTGTTGCTTCAGCAAAAGCATTTTTTCTCACGTTTGCCTTTGTTAACTTTATCGGTTAGGTTTAGGGCAGGGTTTAGTGTAGGTGGTATGTAACCTTTAAGCACCACTCATGTATCACTCCAGTTATACGTACAACAAACAACCTAAAAAAATGTTGCTACAGTCATGTTTAACTGTTTCTGAGAAAATAAATCTCATGCTATCTAGCTCCAGGTGCTGGACATTTCGCTTTGAAACTGCTGTGAAACTTGCTACAAGCAATGCAATATCATTTTGCAACCATTTTCTATCCAGGCACATTTTTTCATGATACTGTGCAGTTTAATAAGTCCACATCTGCAATGGAGAAAAAAGATATAGCTTATGGCACCTCTTGCCAATGTGTTATCTGAAAAGTGCAGTGAAATGTACCAACAGGCAAACGTATTTCACATTTTGGAGATATGTAGGTAGCATCACATATTTCCAATAAGCCTTGTTTGTTTAACTCAGTGTCTTTGTAATCAACTATGAAATTTACTAGCAATTTTAGAGTGAAATTGTTTTCTACACCATCAGTGTAATACATGCTAAATGCCAACCAAGCACTTTAACATTCAATAGTGAGTAAAAATCAGTGCATGACATTGACCCTACCACAAAACTTAATGAAAGTATATCAACTCTGTCTTTTTTCATCTCAAATCCAAGTTTGTTGTGAAAGTGAACACCCTATGACTTAGATTCTTTCAACCTTGTAATTGGTTGATGCTGAATAATTAGCAGTTCTAATTAATTATCAACAGTAGAGTGAGGAGATATTCCATTGAGACGTCAAGGTCACTGCCGTTGTTTCTCTCCACCCAGGAATGACTGCATTAGAATGACCTTAATCAATTGATCCAATCTCAGGGTGCACCTGTGTTCATTTACTTCACCCCTGTAAGATGTCCTGCACGGCAGATGGTTTCAAGCTGTGTTGTCTTGTATATTAGGTTTCATGGTTTGTGCATAGTGTAGAATTGTAATTCTCCCCAATTGTAAGTCGCTTTGGATAAAAGCGTCTGCTAAATTAATAAATGTAAATGTAATGTAGAAATTCTTTTTTTGTTTGTTTGTTTGTTTGTTTGTTTGTTTTTGGTCACAGTAGAGCAGTTAGTTCACTTTGTCAGTTTTCAAACCACATGTTTTCTTATGGGTGAATGTATTAATTAAATAATGTCTGTGGTTACCCAAAGGGCTCCCCTCCACCCCTCCAACATCAATAGCACACAATTCAAATGTGAATTCTGATACTGTTTGTGCTCTTAAAAACTTTGCTGCATAAGGACTGCACTTAAAGGGATAGCTCACCCAAAAATGAAAATTCTGTCATTAATTACTCACCCTCATGTCGTTCCAAACCGGTAAGACCTTAGTTCACCTTCAGAACAAATATTGAGATATTTTGAATGAAATCTGAGAGCTTTCTGACCCTGCATAGACAGCAACACAACTGAAACATTTTATGACCCAGAACACGCTTTCTTTCGTAAAACTGACTGCAAGCTCGCATTAAGATCTGCCCTCATCCAATCAACAACTGTTGGATAGAATCAAGTCCTCATCCTGTATTTTTTTGATAATCCATTTCACTTGGATGTACATCACATTATGCAAGAAAAGGTTTGTCGCTACTTCCATTTCACAGTGACAGATCAACATCAACTAGTAGGGAAAAATTTTCCTGTTGAAAGAACTTTTCTAGAGTTGGATTGGGAGAACAAAGAGGGTGTGGGATTGTGAGATCTTTGCAAGTTGGATTGTTAGAATTTTAACAGACTTGGAATAAAAATGTTTCAAGTGTTCCAATGTTGCACTCTGAAAATATTCCCAGTGCTTGCTTGGAAAACCATTCCCAGTTTTGAATTGATTTAAGAAAACAATTTCAGTGTTGGATTAAGGAACATTTCTATTTTGGGGGATGGAAGAACATTCACTTTGTTGGATTGCAAAACCATTATCAGTATTGATTTGGATTTACATTGAAATTTATGCATTTGGCAGATGCAAAGCAACTTGCATTGCATTCAAGATACACATTTTTATCAGTTCTTGCTTTCCCTGGGAATCAAACTCATGACCTTGGCATTGCTAGTGCCATCCATGCTCTACTGTTTGAGCAACAAGTATGAAACTGTTGTGTTGATAGAAAAGTTCCAGTGTATTGGAAATTTTGATTCAGTGGCTCATTGATTCATTGTCTGTTTGCATTCATTACACCTTGAAGGGGAGAGGGCTTTCCTGTCTTTCATTGTAGGTTGTTTCTAATAGACCAATTATGTGGTAAATTAGACCAATTATGCGGCATAATCAACATTTTTCAGCTACCACTTCTCATCCAAGTCATTGTTCTATTGATCTCTGTGTTACCTAGAAGACCTTTGGATTTCTCTAATGTGAATTTCTATCAAACAGCAAATGTAATTGAAACGAAAAAAATAATAAATAGACAAAATGGAGAACAAAGGCGCTGTGTTCTAATTCATTACGCTAAATAGAAGAAAGAATAACACACTCCTCTGAATGCATTAAAAAGAAATGAAGCATATTGATTTAAATTAAATGAATAACTGATTTCACACCCCCAGAATAGCTGAAAAGATCTGAGAGGGAAAATGGGTTTCGTGTTGAGGCAAAAGAGCAATAGAGGCCTGTCAGAGAGTGTGGCGGTACCAGCCAGCAGTCATGTGTGACACACAGTCCCAGCGTTCCTCCCTGCGGGGCACAGTGGGGGGACTGTGGGAGGGGTGAGCGTTCTGATGCTGGTGGGGGGTCTGTATTGGAGCTGCAGGCAGAAACACAGACAGCTCGACAGCTGCGGGGCGCTCGCAGACGATCGTGTCACCTATAGGGGGTCTCGGAGTGCATACAGTGCCAGCAGATGAGGAAGAGGAGAAGGACGAAGAAGGATGTGGTATCTCTCTCACTGCCTTCTTTTTATGACTTTGCCATCTCTCTTGGTTAATCTGTTTTTCTCTTTGCCTTTCCACTTCCTGTCTCTCTGTTTTATATTTTCGCTTTTCAGAGGGTGCAATTAGGATAATGACTAACACTGAACTAGTTCCAAATTAGTTCTGTCAGCATGCTAAAAATATGTTTTAAAAAAGGTATCAAATACGTAATTCATACGTAGTCGATCAGACAAGGAACATGAATTTTCTTAGCGCCATTATTTTTAATAATACGGTAGCCTGTGATCTAATTAAAACGTAGCCAGGAGACAAAACGTAGATCAAATGGAGATGTGTGGTCAAATCTGCCCCTGCCCAATTTTGATGGAATATCAAGTTATGAATATTACAAACAATATTTTAAGGAAAACTTTCCATATGTTCTCCCTGGGATTTTTTTTTGGGGGGTTGGGGAATTTGCTTTTGGTATGTTGTTTACTTTTGTATATTTATTTTTATCGTTTACTTTTGTTTTACTTTGCTTTATTTTTTTTACTTTTTGTTTTTGTTTGCTTTTTCTTTAACATTTTTTTGTTTTTCTTTGCTTTGCATTTGTATCTTTTTTTGCTTTGTTTTTGCTGTTTGTTGTTTTGCTCTGCTTTATTTTTCAGGGTTTTTTTTCTTTTGCTGGTTTTTATTTTGTTTTCAATTTTACTGTGTTTTTGTATTGTTTGTTGCTTCATTTTTGTTTTTATTTTTGTTTTGCTGTTGCCTTGCTCTGCTTCATTTTTTGTTTGTTTGTTTCCTTTGCTTTGATTGTTTTTATTTTTGTTTTGAATTTTACTGTTTTTGCTTTGTTGCTTAATTTTAGTTTTTATTTCAGTTTTTTCATTTTACTTTGTTGCTTTGCTCCGCTTCATTTTTGTTTTGATTTTGTTTTGATTTATTTATTTGTTTTCTTCACTTTTGTTTATTTTTTATTTTTAAGTTTTTATTTTTATTTTATTTTTTATAAGGATTGTAATGCCTCATGCTAGGTCTGCTTTCATTAGCTTGGCTCCCAGGATGATACAATGCTCATTTCTCCAACAATTCCTATACTCCATGTCAGATCTGAACACGATGTGAGTAAAAGACTAAGTGAGATGGAGAAGAAAGTGGTTATTGGGAAGCATTAAAGAAGCTCTGGTGATTTGTTAACCTTCTGAGAGGATTACCCAGTATCGCTGTTATTTTTCTGGAATCTCTAATGGTTTTGGTCAGGATAGGAGGCATGCAGTTGAGGTTTTCAATTTCTTTCTGACAGGGTACGTATAAGCGTCAATGTTTATGGGGCGCTGTATGTGGTAGATGCGAGTGATATTGATAATTTTGTTTATGGATCTGCCATTCTTTGTCTTCTCGTTTCTATTTCAAAGGGGATAAAGATGTGAATTGGTAAATAAAATTGTCAGTAAAGCCTAAGCGCAGGATTCTCAGCTGTCTGGCATCATCTGAATCTCATAAAAACATCCAGTAAAAAAGTCAGTGATACAGGTTTCATAACATTCTTTATGCTAGCCAAATCTAGCAGGAATTTAAAGTGTTTTATTCAATGCAATTCCATACAGCTCAAAAGAGGTCTGCAATGTATTCCATTTCATTCATTCCTCCTTGAACCAGGGGACATATTAATTTGTCCAGCTGTAGCCAGCATCCAGAAATGTATTGCAAAAGGAAGTGAACTAACCTGAAGGATGCTGGTTAAGATCTGTGAGAATGCTAAGACAAATCGCAATGGGCTGCTTAACAGAAACTCAAGGCTAGAAACTAATGCACATTTTAAGAGTGTGAGATTTACTCCCAGAACCAGTAAATAAACAGTTCTTAAACCACATGTTGTCAAAATGTCAAGGCTGACAGAAAGCAGAGGCCCAGGGCTTCAAGCTTGAACTTTATAACTGAATTTTGTGTGTGTGTGTGTGTGCGCTGCAACAGGGCCACAGGTGTCATCGTAATCATTTTAAGCAGTAGCACACACAGCATACACACAGATTGCATTATTTATTCAGAGAGGAGTCATATTCCTGATTTAGAAACTAAATAGATGCCACCTGAATACCTGTCTCTCACTCAAAATAGATATTTTCTCCAATGTTATGCACATATACACATCTTGTCACATGCGTGATGATGTGAGGGTTGTTTTGGGTCCGTGAACTGTCTCTTTTCCTTGTTGATTTTCACAGCTTGACATTGAATGGCAACAGTGTGTGTTTTGGAAACTCTGACTGTCACTTTCTCTTATACACACATGAATGGGTGAAGCAGACAAACGTGTTTGACATTACACTTTGTGAAACATGAGCAGCGCTTTGCCTAGTAAAAAATGTGTACACATTTGTCAGCGAAGGAGATGAATATCACCGTGCAACTCCGCTAAACTCCAAGTTTTACAGAGGACAAGTTTAAAGGATGCCAGGTTATATTTAGCTGCCTCCGAGTGTTTGTTTCGCGGAGTGAAGGCTGGCCTAGATAGATATAAGGAGGAAAATATATAATGCGAAATAAAGCAATCAAGACAAGCAAAATGGAAAACACAGTGGTCTGACAGATGTTTCATAGTGTGGAAAATTCACGGCGATGAATAAAAAATAAATAAAAAATAAACTCTTTCTCTTTTCTTGCCTCTCTATGAAAGTGGACTGAATGTGACTCTGTAGTCCCATATCAGGGGCTAATTTAAAAAGCCAACAAATATTGTACCTACTAAGACTGTGTCAGCATTTATTTTTAGAATCTAAGTCTTAGAGATTATTTTTGTCTCTGCAAACCTGGACACATGCGTAGAAATACTCAGCACTTTATTTGGCCTCAGTGATATTGCAGTGCCTGTGTCCTGTGCTGATGAATGTCCTTTTGGGAAGGTGCAGGGATGGGGAGAGAGATATAATACATTTAAAGATGATATTGCATATAGCTATGTATATACCATATGTTTTTGCTCAATAAGTAGTCTTTTAAAGGAAATGTTTGTATGATATTCTCACTTGGTTGCTATTAATCATACAAACAGACAGTCCCTTCCTAAACGTATGCCACTGGTGAAGCTAATATTGATAATATCTAATATCTCAGTGCTAATACAATTATAGGTGTAGTTGTCTATCCACATTAAGCATTAAGGGATAGGAAAAAGTATTGTAGCAATGGGAAAAAAATTATATACAACAATTCAGAATTGTCATTTTTGTATGACATTGCTTTAGATAACAAAATATCAAACCAACTGACTTTTATTTTAAAGGAAGATGACACAAGCAAACTTATCATTCAAAACAGCTCACAGAAATAAAGAAAATAAATAAGTTTGGAGCCAATAAGGGTCACAGGAATACATTCTATTTTAAAATATATTAAAATAGAAAACAGTTCTTTTAAATCAATATATTTAAAATATATTAAAATACAATTTTTTTGTGATCAAATTAATACATTCTTGGGGAGTATGGACGGTCTGAATATATATATATA
>NW_015555737.1:817365-820581 GCF_001515605.1 Sinocyclocheilus anshuiensis | reverse complement strand
TATATCACAATTCTTTTGTATGAAAAACAGTTTGTATGTCTCAAAAAAACTTTTCTTCTCAGAATGTATAGTTTATAGATCTAAACAGTTCTAAATTTGTAAGTTTGCATCTCACAATTTTGACTTTTTTCCTCTGAATTCTGAGTTTACATCTCTAAATTGAGTTTTTTTTCACACCATGGAATAACGAAATAAAACTGGTAATACCAACTTTTTATCTCACAATTCTGAATTTATATCTTTCAATTGTGAAAGGTTTTTTTTAACTGTGAGATATAAACTCAGAATTGCAATAAAAGGTCAGTATTGTTAGATGAAAAGTACTTTTTAATTTTTTTATTCCTTTTGTGAAAATAAAAACAAAAAAGAGAGAACACACACACACACAAATTTTACTAACTTTTAAACTCTAATGTATATATTATTGGGGAAAGTGTAAATGTGTTCATGGTTTGAGATTTGTGTGTCTGTGTGAGTATAAATTCAGTGTATATTGGCATAGATGTTTGTGAGAGAAGTGCGTTCACTCCTGTTGTTTTGCTCTCTCCAGCTCCAGCATGATGAGTAGTTGTGATGAATTTGTAGTCTGCTGGCTTCTGTCAGGAGGAGACCGCTAAAGACTGATCTCTGATCAGGAGAGGCACACAGGGCATCAATCTCCCCTATGCTGATGGGTCCCACTCAACTCCTACCCATAATTACCGGAGTGTTAACAGTGACGCCCTGCTCGTTAGGGAACAACTTCCCCTAACATTCATTCCTTAATAAGCAGATGCAGGTGGGGACATAATTTATATAAAATTAGAGTATCAGGGAAAGTGCAGCCTGTGTCATAACCTAATGCTAGTAGCAGTTTATATTACAGTTTCCATTTCATATATACTGCATGCAATTATATTTAATCATAATGCAACACTTTCCACACAAAGAGTACAAAATAGGACCTGAAAATGCTTTAAAATAAGTTTTTGCCGGTTTTCAACTAACTGTCAGTGAAGATGTGCTTCATCTTAAGAAAATGTTGATCATCAACTCAGGAGATCAAAGTAAATATTAGATGAGCAGTTTTATTTTATTTTTAAGTGATCGTTTTTTATATGGTTTGAAATGAGCTGTTTCTCATTCTGAAGTTTGAGGCATGTTGTTTTGTTCCCTTTCAGTCGGTCACTCCCGACGTCACGTCGGGCTGCCTACTTATACTCACGCTGTGATCAGCGGCAGCTGGATGCAATAATCTCATGCCAATGTGCATTGGCTCGTTTAGTTTACACTCGAAGTGGATTGGTCCCTCTAAGCGAGATCCCAATTTCGTCGGTCAGCCGACGTGACGTCTCCGTTCCCTCCTTCAGGGAACGAGGGTTACATACGTAACCGAGACGTTATTGATGTTTCCCGTAACTAAATATATTTTTATTTTTATTACATTTTTTTAGTTACTTAGTCTTTCTTAGCTTGAGTAATGGTTGAATAGCTGAGAAAACTTAACTAATTTGTTTTTGTCTTCTTGCCATGATGGATAATGGGTCCAAATGATGACATTTCCTATTACCAGAATTTTTAAGAAAGATTGCATTTTTTTTTTGTAACAAAGCAAATCATATTGTAACAAGGCTACAAGAAACATGTGGGTACATAGCTTTTTGGTAATTAAAATTAGTAATTAGTTCAGCAAGTGAAAGGTGTTTACTAAGATAAAGTGTGTAGTATTGAGCTGGTTACGTGATCCAGGATTGATGAACTCTATGGTCCATGCAAAAGAAATCTGCTTTTATTAGGCCACTGATATGAATGGAGTCTACATCAAATGTGAAAGTACATCATTATAAACTTTTTTTTTTTTAAATACTATTAATGTGTTTGTTCCTCAGTGCACTTTTAATAAAAAAAAATAATCATCTGGCTCTCTCATCTTCATGTGTGTATCCTCAGTACAGTTTATTTTAATTTTGTTATTGTCCAGCTCAAATATAAACCTTTATGTTTAAGTTTATGGCCACTACCAGTCAAAAGTTTGGAATAATGAAGATGTTTTTAATGTTTTTGAAAGAAGTCTCTTATGCTCACCGAGGCTGCTTTTTTTTTTTTTTTTTACAGTAAAACAGTAATATTGTGAAATATTATTGCAATCTGAAAAATGTTTTCTACTTTAATACATTGTAAAATGGTATTTATGGTTAGTTTTGTTGTTGTTGTTATTGATGATGGTAAAACTGAATTTTCAGTCTTCGGTATCACATGATCCTTAAAAAATCATTCTGATTTAGTGCTCAATTGTTATCACATATTATTGGTACTTAATTGTTAGTAATGGTTCTAATTATTATCAATGTTAAAAACTGTTTTTGCTGCTTAATATTTTTGTAGAAAAATGTTTCAGGATTTTTTTGATGAAAAAAGAAACAGCATTTATTTGAAATATAATTATTTTGTAACATTATAAATGTCTTTACTGTCACTTTTGATCTACTGATTTTATATGTATTATTTACTATATTTTATTTTATATATATTATTTACCAGATGTTTATTATTAAACATTTGAATGATAGAGTATCATGATTTCTACAACACTGATAAAAATAAATGTTTCTTGAACACCAAATCAGCATATTAGAATGATTTCTGAAGGTGTGACACTGAAGACTGGAGTAATGATGCTGAAAATTCAGCTTTGCATCACAGGAAAAAAAAATGAAATAGAAACCAGATATTTTAAACTGTAATAATATTTCACAATATTAAAATGTTTTACTGTATTTTTTATTAAATAAATGCAACCTTTGTAAGCATAAAACACATTTAAATCAAAAACATTAAAAAAAAAATCTTATTCCAAATTTTTGACTGGTAGTGCATTTTGTGGCCGTTTCTTCCTTCAGATGAGCCATGTTGTAGCTGTTCATCTTTGCATTCATTTTATTTCTGACTGCCTATTTCAGCTGAATAATCAGCCACATCCTGACCGCATTGTCCATATGTCCCACCCCATGAGTGATGGTGGCGGAACGCTTCTCAGGGACAGACGAGTGTGTGCGTCTATGCACTGGTGTTTGTGTGTGTCACCGGGTGATGGATGCCACCCCAGTTCTGTCAGCCTTCCGCTAGGCTGACAGCAGCAGACTGAAGCTGCCCTCTCAGGATGCAGTTCTGCAGTGGGGGGTCGGATGGAGCGTGTGTGTGTGTGTGTGTGTGTGTGTGTGTGTGTGTGTGTGCGTC
>NW_015555737.1:816900-817319 GCF_001515605.1 Sinocyclocheilus anshuiensis | reverse complement strand
TGCGTGTGTGAGTGTGTGTGTGTGTGTGAGTGAGCGTGTGTGTGTGTGAGTGTGAGCGTGTGTGTGTGTGAGTGTGAGTGTGTGTGTGTGTGTGTGTGTGCGTCTGTGCTGGTGTGTGGTGTCATAAGGAGCCAACGTCTGATCCTCTGAGCCCAAAACTCTCAGCGCAAACTCACTACCCACAGTCAGCTTTCTCTGCTTCACGCTGCCAACTTGCACTTTAGGGAAATCTAAACTTTGAGTCAAAGTCCCAAAAACTCTTATTGAAACAGTATGGCCTCTCCAGTGGCTGCCACTTCAAGTGCCACAGGGCCTTGTTTTCAATTTCACATAATTGTCTGAACTGCAGTGTCAACACTGGCCCAGAGTAAAATTTTTATAGGTTTAACTGTTTTGTTTAGTTGCTGGTTAGCGTGTCT
>NW_015555737.1:816253-816780 GCF_001515605.1 Sinocyclocheilus anshuiensis | reverse complement strand
GCATCAATTGCTCACCAGTGGATCCTCTGCAGTGAATGGGTGCCGTCAGAATGAGAGTTCAGACAGCTGGTAAAAAGATTACAATAATCCACAAGTAATCCACATGACTCCAGTTAATTAATTAATTAACTCCATCAATTAATGACTCGTGAAGTGAAAAGCTGCATGTTTGGAATGCATGTTAAATACAAACCATTGCTTTCTGAATCTAAATCCGGAGAAAACTATGCACAGATCAAGCACTGTTTACAAGCAAAAATTGTTTAAAACAGTTAAAACAAATATGTAGGTGGATTTTGTCTGAAAATGACGGTTACCATGCTATATTTTTGTAATTTTTCCCAAATACGGGATGCATTGATATTAAAATTCTGGCCAATAATTATTATGGCTGATAACTGATAAATGGTCAATATTAAAATTTAGTACAATTAAAAAAAACTAATAAATCTACTTTGTGTGTGTGTGTGTGTGTGTGTGTGTGTGTGTGTGTGTGTGTGTGTGTGTGTGTGTGTGTTGTGTTTTTT
>NW_015555737.1:801299-816003 GCF_001515605.1 Sinocyclocheilus anshuiensis | reverse complement strand
TGTGTGCGTGTGTGTGTGTGTGTTGTTTTTTAAATGTGTATTTAGGCATCACAACATTTTATTGTACATGAAAAATGGATATTCATTTTGATTACATTCAGGTGTTTTTAAATTATTAGTGTTTTTAAAGATGATATTAAAGATGAGCATGCACAATTTAATATCCTATTAACTGATGCTGTTAAATAAAATAAAAAAAATCTAATAATGGCCAATAACAACCATGTTGCAAGATATCCCTAGTAATGACTGAATTATTGTATTGTTGGCCTTTTTGCTGCTTATTTTCATACTGGTAGGTACTGTAGCGAGAAATGGGCATAATTTAAATTGCATTGCACACATGACCGCTAACTGCTAGGCCACAGCTTCGAATAGACTACCTAATTAAAACAAGTAGTTATGGCTTTGCTTCCTCTTACATTTCTTCACATTTGTAGGAAACACTAATGTTAGCATGGGTCAGCAGCCGGGCTCAGTCCACATCCAGTCGATTGGAATAACCGCCCCTAACATGTCCATGTTACTGCATTCCAGCAGAGAGGACGCAGCAGCCATGCACTATTGTTTTAGCAGAGGGTTTCGCAGCATAACATTAGACAGTCTCGGAGAGGCCTGACATTTAGCAATGACTGTGACTAATGAGATAAATTGTTGCAGCAGCGGAAAGGTTGTAAATCAAACTGTCACCAACATTAAAGGGATTTGTGTTTGACCCAACCTAGATCCTCGACATTATTAGCAAATATTCACTTTCATTTTATTCCAATTCATGTAAGCGGAATGGCTTATGATATGCAAAAGAAAGTTTAGTTCCGGTTCGGATCCCTCACGTAGAATGATGCACGCCATTGAATGGCATGCTAAATTAGCTCTTTAGTACCTTGGTTTAAACATTTATGTAGTGCTTTAATATATACCAAACTGACAAATTGAATTATGAGCATATTTATGTACTATACTATTTACATAGTATTCTAAAAATACTTCAAAGAATAACATGGTACTTTCATGATAGGTTGCATGTTTTAAAAGCTGTGGCTTGACACCATTCTTTTTTTTTTTTTTTTTGTCTTCCACAGACAATAATTTAAAACTTTGTGGTTGGTAAGATGTTTTATTGTTTTTGAGATAAGTCTCTTATGTTCACCAAGGTTGCATTTATTTGATCAAAATACAGTAAAACTGTATTGTGAAATATTTTTACAATTTAAAATAATTGTTTCTGTTTTATATATATTTTAAAATGTACTTCATTTTAAAATAGTGTATATTACTCCAGTCTTCAGTGTCACATGATCCTTTAGAAATCGTTCTAATGCTGATTTGGTGCTCAAGAAACATGTCTATTATTATAAAAAAAATGTAAAAAATAAAATAAAATAAAAATATGTTGTTGAAAACAGTTGTGCTGCTTAATGTTTTTTGTTGAAGGCATGATACATTTTTTTTATTATTATTCAGGATTCTTTGATGAATAGAACAGATTACAGACATAAGAACTGACATTTTAAATAGTTTACTGTCACATTTGTTCAGTTTAATGCATCCTTGCTGAATAAAAGTGTTTTGTTTTTTTTCAAAAAGTAAGAAAAGTAAGAAGAAGAAGTCTAGGAAATGCTTCAAAACACAGAGTGAAAACTCTGTCTGTCAAGCTATTTCATGGGTCTTAAGGATGCAAGGGTCTAAAAAGGCCCTTACTGTATTTTCAATCTGAATGACCAGAAAAGAGCGTTACAAGTGTACCTGAAACAATTGTGGCAAAGAGGGTAATTAACATGGAAGTACACTGGCCACCTCAGAGCGCAGCCTAGCCTTCACAGGGGAGCGAGGGCCAAATAGAGTGTGAAGGGAAGGAGGAATGAGGAGCAGAGGAAGAAAGCATGACTGTCAGACAGGACATGGTTAGTTAGACAATGTCTGTACATACAGGAAAGGAAAACAAGCTCCAAGGCCAGTATGCAGTGGTGGAGACGAGGACTTCTCTTGGAGCTGAGCTGGAGGACTCAAAGATAGATGGCCTGTTTTCTCTGGAGGATTTGGACTGTGTGTTCTGGTCGGCTTTCTCGCTGCAATCAGCCTGCTGGGAGGGAAAAACAACATCATCTTTTTCATAGTCCATGTTTATTGATTACGCTTCAGCATACACAATATGTGAGATGACAAAAAGCAGAGATTTGTCTTCTCTGAGGATGGGTAACATCATCGAGTTTGTAGTGAGAAGCCAAAAGCTCTTGACATGCTAATAGGGTGTCACTTGCTATATCTCCAAATGAAGCATTTAAGCAAGAAAGTTGAAGTTTTCCTGTTTGGTAATGACTTCAGTGAGCATAATAACTAGAATACAGGCTGTGTGCTCTTTTAAATTGTCACTTCTCACACACACACTGGCGGAGCTATTTTTCCTACGGCTTGACAGCTCACGCCATAAACATTTCCCAAACAACCTGCCATCTACAAATCAGTTAGAGGCGAACAGATAAAAATCCACCGCCAAAGTTTGTGCATGTCATATTCTTCCAATCAAAGCCCACAGGTCAGAAAGAAAAGAGGGGGAAGAAAGCTTGTGCTGCTGTTTTCCACTAAACATCGATTTGAAAAGAGCTGGCGCTTCTCCCAGCCTATCTCTCAAATGGCATTAATGGCCTATCTCTCTCTTTTATTGTTTTCCAGGAATCTCCTCAGGGATGGTTTGCACCTTACATCAGCACACATTCCTCAGTCCTGCATGCCACCCGAAACAATAACTCAACCAAATTAGCATATCAAGAGAGCGGTGCGGAGCCAGGAAATTTGGGTCATGTTTCATGTTTTCACAGTCCCACCTTTTGTACTCACATTTCTGGCCCTCAAAAGTCAGATTAAATCGAGATTGCTTTTATTAGCGCACAGAACGCTTTGGTTTACGTTTGTACGCTGTAGTAATGTGGATTTGAGGAAATGTTCCCATGGACATAGAGGCTAAAAATATCATTAGTCATCGGTTCACTGGCTAGATTTCCTCTCATTAGCTCATTTGGACAGCTAGTGTCCTATTTGCATTAGGCTTATTTCTCTCAGCTGATGCTCTCCTGGCAGGTGCCAGAGGAGATAATCGCATCTCTATCAGTCTCTGTCAAATAAGCAATGCCTAATGTCATCTAAAAGTCCGAAGGAGTCAGAATAGACAAAAGTTTAAGGAATAGTTCACCCACAAATTAAAATTTACTCAGGCCATCCGAGATGTGGATCCTCTGCAGTGAATGGGTGCTGTCAGAATGAGAGTCCAAACAGCTGATAAAAACTTCACAAAGTGAAGTGAAGTGACATGTGGCCAAGTATGGTGACCCATACTAGGAATTAGTGCTCTGCATTTATCCCATCCAAAGTGCACACAAACAGCAGTGAACACACACACACACCGTGAACACACACCCGGAGCAGTGGGCAGCCATTTTTTGCTGCGGCGCCCGGGGAGCGGTTGGGGGTTCGGTGCCTTGACCACGCCAAACCACACAGACTCATTCTGGCTCTCAAGTAAAACATTTTGTGTCCTTCAGTTTTAGGCAGGAATTCTGTTGCCTGGGAGAAACATATGTTGGTATGAGAGGAGCTTTAATTTTTCACATGTCCTAGTTTCTGCTGCTCTCTTGGGAGGACAGACCCACTGAACACAGACAGAACTGGGGATTGCTGTCTGTCCAAAAGTGCTTACAGTGAAGAAACAACTATCTGACTGATGGGGCGATCCTGAATTTTTCACAGACAATGTCACACAGATAAAGCTCAGTGAACCGGGTTTTAGTGGCAACAATGACATTCATGTTTAACAAATACATGTATCTAACCTTTGCTATGTCATGTGAGTCCACACTGATTTGGACTACTGTACTCGAGTTACCATTTACTTATACCTACAATTCATTATAAGCTCAAATCTACATAATAAATCCCTTATGAGAATGTTTTAAATTAAATATGCAGATTTTGACATCACACCATATGCAGGGCAAGAAAAAGTTTAATTTATTCATTCATTCATTCACTAATATTATACTGAAGTAATGTTACACCAAATACTAAATGTATTTGTGTGAGGAAAAAATCATTGCATTCTCAGTTTGTCCACTTTTGCCCTAGTTCTGGATTGGGAAAGTGTAAGTGTATTTTATTTTTATTATTTTTTTATTTTTATTTTTTTTTTTACTTACTTATTTTTTTTTATTGGCATTGCAGTGACCAATCATTTCTTACTTGTAGATCTGTTAAAATGAATTAAACTGTAATTTTTAAGTAAGGTTAAACAACTGTTTGAATGGCTGTTTGCAAACAGGTTTCCCAAATGCTTCCGCAGGCAAATATTAGGTTCAGCCAGTGTTTCTGGGTCACAGAGCCACATTATTAAGACTTTTATTGGGAATCAACCTACAAATGGCTTACTTATTGTCTTTGTATATTAAATTGGGAGAAGAACAAGTTTTTAATATTGAAAAAATTACTAAAAAATTATATAAAAATTAATCATCTTTGGTTTCCAGGCTGAACACATAAGTGTTTGAATATTTGCATGCTTGCAATTTTGCTTATTTGGTTGGTAACTAAATGGGTTTACTTCATTGGACCCATGAAGACTTTTGGATCTGAATTGATGGTAATTACTGGCTCATTTTATGAGAATCTACTTAATGAGCAGATTTCCAGGAACAAATGGCGCTCATAAAAGAGCTGGACAGCTGTATATCAGCGACAGCCTCCAGTCTGGCCACAGTGGTTCTTTGATGTGCTCTAGGCCGCCTCTGCTTTTTTCTTAAACACCATCAGGAGGGTGTAAATGATTTGAAGTGCTGTAGTATGTTGCACTTGATTCCTGCTGATCCTGTTCTTAAGTCGTTATTAAACTGTTCTACCTCTCAGACCCTGTATAACAGCTCGTTGTCTCTACCCCCCACCCCCCTCTCCGTTACTAGCTAGGTTAATTAAGTGAGTAATTCAGCTTGGAGTTCCTCTGAGCTTTCAGAGCAGGTAGGGAAAATTGACTTGAGCCTTTTATTTCAAGAAACCTGGCGAGGGCCGCGTGCATCAATAACAGCCTGAAGCCTCTTGGCGAGCAGCTTTTACATCCCACAAACAAGAGCAGCTTTGCGGCCCTTATGACCTCAGAATGTCAGGTTTTCATGTGCTTACCAGCAACTTTTCTTTTTTTTTACTCATGTTGAGTTGTCTCAGCATAATCAAAAATGTTGATGAAAGCATTTGTAGGGGATAGATCAATGCATTTTTAAATGTGTGTATTTAAACTTTAAAACCTATTATAATTCATTGTAGTTAAGCTACTATTAAGCTACCTTCTTTAAAAAAAGAAAATAAAAAGCAATATTTTTGAAAAGAACAATATTGTTTTTAATAGACTATTTTAGCCAAAGTATTAGGTAAAGATTTTGAGTACAATTTTTATGGAGGAGGCCAGTTTGGCCTAATTGGATAAAATGCAATTCATCAAAAATCACTATTAAAAAAATAAATAAATAAATAAATACTAATAAAAACATGAAAACTGTACATAACACTTTTTTAAAAATAGTTTTGTTTCATAGCACCTTAAGTATTTTTTATGTCATTTAAATTGCATTAAAGCTTGGGCCAGAAAATGTTTATGTTAATTTATTTAACAATGTCAAAAACATAGTGATGAATAGCAAATAAATAAATAGAGAGATTTATGTATTTATGCATGCATGCAAGACAACGAAAATGATCTGTAAGGATTTAAAGGGGTCATGAACTGAGTAACCAAAATTCCCTTGATATTTTGACATAAGCGGTCATTGTACTATAAAAACATCCTGTAAGTTTCAGAACTCAAAACTTTGTTTTGAGTTTTGAGAAACCAAATGATGAAGTTGGCTCCAAAGACAACAAGATGCTGTGCAGTGCCAAGTTGTGGAAAAACAGCAGAAACCAAACGATTAAGATGCTCAGAAGTTAACAAGATGCTGTGCAGTGGCAAGTTGTGGAAAAACACAGTCTTTGCATCGCCGTCCTTCTGATCCCAACATTAGAAATGAGTGGATGAACTTTATTTTTAATGAAGATCCAGATCGCGTCAGTCAGAACTTCATTTTACCGCAGATTCGTTTATAAACAAGGCACAATTCTTACAAATCGCTTGATATATATTGAGTTATTTATGCGTTTTTGACCTACATCACTGCAGCATCCATGTATGAGGAATGTACGCTGTCGAACATACACAACGTCAGCTAATCATAGCAGTGGGCATTTACTTCTGAGTCTACAATCCGCCATGCCTATGCAAACAGAGCGTTCTGATGAGGGGGGTTAAAAACAGGACAGAAAATTACTTCTAAATTATGTTTCTTGATGTAAAAATCTTGATAACATTATATGTGGACCTCAGAGAACAGTACAAAATAAGAAACGTAGGCAGTTTATGACCCCTTTAAATGACTCAGCAAATCTTCATTTGAATCTGTTTGTTTCCATCCAGTCCAAACACACTGATTAACTTGAATGAACTTCTCAACATTGAATACGAGAGAGTGAACCGTTTAAGGGAGCATATTTGATTTCTGCTCCAATTCACTTGGCTGCAAAGCTGTTTGAGAAATACAATATGAAAAACAAAAACAGATGATGTATTTTTCTCTGTTTTTAAAACAGAAAAATCAGTTTTGAACACATCTGAGCTACTTAAAAATGCAGTGAAGTTGGTTAGTGCTGCTACTTTTAGTTCTATTTAAAAATGCAGCTCATTTCTATGCAACACCATATTGTTTTTTGAGAATGTTTTTCTTGTAAGTTACATTATTTATATGCATTGTGCTGGTCTAACTTTTTCTACAAAATCCCATATTCACATTGTGACAGTTGCTCCTGTCGCATTCGTTTTCCTGACTCGCTGTTCTTGGGTGCAGGAGAAGGTCATGGGAGGCACGTGCAGATGCTGAAGCGGTCCCGCGAGAGAGCGGCGTTCTCTGGATCTTGCAAACAGCAGTCAAGCGTGTCTAACAGGAACAGGGACTCGACGCTGTGACATAGCCCACTTTATTCAGAGTACACATGCACACGAGAGAGAGAACGTAGCTGATCAGCTCTAAAAGGACAGGTGTTCTGCAATGATGCACAAGAGACTTTGATAATTGTGTGAATTGGTGTGACAGGTGTTCCTACTGTAACGTCTAAATATGCGCCAAAACAAAGCTGGTGAGAAGAGTTAAAAAGCTCTTTGAAGGGAGTTCTCACATAAAAATTATGAAACTATCATCATTTACTGACTCTAATTATGTGCCTGCATGATTTTTCAAATCAGAACATTATATGAAGCATTGTTTAGGGATGTAATGTAGTGACTGATGAATGGACTAAAAAGATTCAAATCACTTTGGTGAATCAAAATCACCAGTATGGCCATCAAAAGATGTATGGAAGCTTGTTTTTACCATGGAATTGCAATCAATCAATCAATAAAAACTTTATATCTCACAATTCTGAATTTTTTACTTTTGTCTATTCTTAAAATTCCAAGTTAACTTGCAATTGAAAGTTATAAATAAAGTAAATTTTGATATTCCTTTATTTATTTATTTATTTCATGGCAGAATTATTAGATGTAAACTCACAATTGAGAAAAAAAAGTCTGAATTGCCAAATGTAAACTCAGAATTTCTGAAAAAGTCTGAATTGTGATATATAAACATGGAATAAAAAATAAATTAAAAAATCACAATTCTGACTTTTTTTTCTCAAAATTCTGAGTTTATATCTCACTATTCAGAGAAAGCAATAAAAAAGTCAGAATTGTGAGATGTTAACTTGCAATTACAAGGTATAAGCTCGCAATTCAGAGAAGGAAAGTCAGTATTTTGAAATAGAAAATTCACAATTGCAAGAAAAAATGCAGAACTGGGAGATAAAAATTCAGTGTCCTTTTTATGTATGTTTTATTCCGTGGCAGAAACAAAAAAAAAAATTGTAAACTCAACGTGTGAACTCAAAATTTATAGAATAAAAGAATAGAATTGTGAGATATAAACTCAGAATTATGAGGAAATAGTTTATACTTCGTAATTCTGTTATATGTATGGTAATTCTGTTTACCATACATATAATAAAATATATGATGTAATTCTGTTATATCTCGCAATTTATATCTCACAATTAAACAACTTTTCTTCTCAGAAGAATTAAGAGGTAACCTCTCAATTCTAAGTTTAGCTATATCTCGGAATTCTTGGAAAAGAGAAAAGAAAAACTCTGAATTGTAAAACATAAACTCAGAATTGTGATCTAAAAAGTCGCAATTACATTTTTTATTTTTGATTCCGTCGGAGAAACGGGCTTTCATAAATATGTGTGTGATGTGAAACAGGCCTTAGTTTCAAAAATCACATCAATAGTGGCCAGCTGCAGCAGTCAATTGCAAGTCTCTGATGTTTAAAATCCGGATCAGCTGGATGAGGAATATTTCATATGTGAGGAAGATTCTGTATTCCGTGTGTTGGTTAGCTGTTAGCCTCTAGAGCTTTGAGGTGGTACACAGAAGCCTTTGATGTTTGAGATCCAGCTCCCGAAAGGGATCTTCAATCTGTCCTTCTGATGTTTAGCAGCTTCAATACCTTCTGATAAAGGTTCTCTCCCTGGAAATCCATAAAGCATTATGTGCAGGTGATGAGAATTCTTCGCGCTGACCAATGACCATCTACTGATAAGGTATCTCTGCCATGTCTGCGGTATTTCAGTGGTGTCTTCTCTTAATTAGGTCAGTATCTGCGCTATCCACAAACAGCCTGCACAAGTGCTCTGAATGTGTACTCAGAAGGAAATGGGACCCATGATGGAACATAAGCAGGTGTAATCTAAATCAGAGGAAGATAAACACGGGTGAAACAGGGTCATCTTGTGAATTTGACCTGTTAGATCTGAGTAGATAGAGAGAAAATTGGTCTTGTCCACATGTGCCTTACACATGTGATAATAGCTATCAGTCCATGATGTAGTGTTTGTGTAAAAATCCGGATCAGCTGGATGAGGAATATTTCATATGTGAGGAAGATTCTGTTGAATAGCTGATAGCTGACAGCTGTTAGCTGATAAAGAACAGTGCAATGTACTGAGTTCAGTTCTCAGGGAATGTATAAAACTGTGTAGACTACCTTTCAAAAGTTCTGAGTCAGTGAGATTTATTTTATTTTATTTTATTTATATTTTTAAGAAATGAATACTTCAACAAGGACATGTTAAACTGATCAAAGGTGACACTAAAGACTTGTAAGTACTGTAAGGAATTTAACTCATTAATTCTATAAGGGAATTTTTGGAATGCAGGGGGGAAAGGGGAGGTGTCCTGAGGTCATGCCCATGTCACGAGTTGGGAGTCTGCCATTCTTCTCCTGGACAGAGAGCTCTTAATCTGTCGCTTTCTGTTTATTGGATTTAGCAATGTATGCATTAGATGGTCATGGGGTCCAGGTGAGTCTGTCGCTGGAACATTTCCAGATACCATGTTCTTCGTTCTGTTGGAATGCAGGATGTGATGGGAATCATGTGTTAGTCACGTATAGATTCCGTGTGGCCTGAGGTTAGTTAATTTACTTCATCCTTTTCCTGTTTGGATATAATAGTTACATTCATTGGTGGTCACAAGACACCGTGGTTTCTATATGTTGTGAACGAACTTTCCAGTTCTGATACAAAGAAAGCTTTGTTGTCTCCTGATTTAATTAATTCGAAGCCTCATGATGAGTCGATTCAGTGGCATATCACAGTCCTGTGGTTTGTGGTATTAAGAAATCCCTACAGACTTCTATTGCAGATAAATGCTGTTCTTCATATTTTTAAATCATCGTGAAAAGGGGCATCACAGTTTCTATATATAAAATATATAAATATGTCTGATTTCAAAATTAATCATAATAAAAATAAATGTTCCTTAAGCACCAAATCAGCTTATTGGAATGATTTCTGAAGGATCATGTGACACTTAAGACTGGTGTAATGATGCTAAAAATTCAGGTTTGTCATCTCAGGAATAAATTACATTTTAAAATATATTAAAATAGAAAACACTTCTTTTAAATTGTAACAATATTTCACAATAACACAGTTTTTACTGTATTTTTTATCAAATAAAAAAAGCCTTGGTGACTATAAGTGACTTCTTTCATAAACATTAGTATCTCAATATCTTGCTAACCCCAAATTTTTTAATGATACAATAGCAAAAAAAGAAGGTTTCTCTATGTACTTTAAAGCCCTGAAGCAGTTCCTAATCATTGAGCAATCTTGCAGTCCAGGTTTGATATTATATATACATATAGTTTTGAATAAAAATGTATTTTTTATGTTAAATAGGAAAATTCCATTTATGCAATCTCGCCTCTGCTTGGATGCACATTGAATACAAAAAATATCTGGCAAATGCATAAATGTAAACTGTAATGACAGATATAAAGATTAAAATCCCTGTTCTAACAGCACTGAAAGTGTTATTTTTCACGGCACAAATAAAATCATAATTGAATAAGAGTTTCCCCTATTAATTATCTATCCGACAAATAGTGCAAAATGCTTAAATAGTACAAGCAAACAATTTCGTGGGCAGTCATGAGTCAGATTAACAAATCTTCTGTCAAAATGGCATCGATAGTATTTTAACACATTTCCATTTTCACCAGACACATTCATCTTGTGAATGGCCAAAGCACTTAGCTTGCAAAACAAGATGCAGCTCTGAAAATGATTATTTTGTATTCTGTGCTGGTAATGATGCCTTGTTTTGTTGAATTAGCGATCAGTCTGCAATGTCATTGATAAATTAAGGCCATTGGGAGGCCAAATTTCTCAAATATACCAGTTCTGTTTATCTTGTTTGAGTCAATGAAAGAAACCTAAGGAAATCAGAAGGTCTGCACTTTAGACTGAATATATGTGTGAAAATTTAGTTCTTTGTGTTTCACTCTTTGTTAACAATACAGTGTTATTGATAATTCCATAATTAAAGGAATAGTTCACCCAAAAATGACAATTTGCTGATAATTGACTCACTCTCAGGCTATCCAAGATGTAAATGAGTTTGTTTCTTCATCTGAACAGATCACTTGCTCATCAACGGATCCTCTGCAGTGAATGGGTGCCGTCAGAATAAGAGTCCAAACAGCTGATAAAAATATCACAATAATCCACAAGTAATCCACACGACTCCAGTCCATCAATTAATGTGTTGTGAATCTTCGAATCTCCGTGTTACTGTCACTTATGGCCAAAAATAAGACTTCCTGTAGTAAAAAAACCTGTTTTTCTCTCACATCAAAATCCACCAACATATTTGTTTAGAACTGTTTTCCCTTGTAAATAGCGCTTGATCTGTGCATATTTCTCTTCTGATTCAGACGACTTTTTAACTGGAGAAAGCAATAGTATGATTAAAGAAAGTTAAAATGTCTTAATGATGGATTTGTTTATTCCCAACATGCAGCTTTTCACTTCACAAGAGATTAATTGATTGGCTTGAGTCATTTGGATTTGGTCTCTCATTCTGACGGCACCCATTCACTGCAGAGGATCCATTGGTGAGCAAGTGATGTAATGCTCAATTTCTCCAAATCTTTTCTGATAATTAAATAAACTCATCTATATGTTGAATGGCCTGAGAGTAAGTACATTTTAAGCACATTTTCATTTTTGAACTGTAGTGTAACCGCCTCACAGCATCACTTTACCTTGGTAGAGCCACAGTACTTTGTTGCCAGTCTAACCCTTACGAAAAAAGAAGTTTATTCAAGTGTGCTATTAGTATACTTCTTTTAAACTAAAAAATAGGAAAGTATACTTTTAGTCCAGGCTGAGATATAGAACGACGATTTATTCTACTACTTTATCTTCGTCCTCTCTTTAGGAGGTTTATTTTAATGAAAGTGCGGCAGAAAATCAGTCAAGCATTTGTCAGTGTAATTGTACAACACAATGACATGAATAAATATGAGCTGACAACGCTGGTTTAAATACGTCTGCAGAACAGGGGATTAGCCAAAGTCCTCTTTTCTTTCCTCTTTTCCTCTCTTTCACCCATAAACATTCATTGGTTTGACCTTTGCGAAGAATTACAGAAACAGTGCGAGCGGGCCAGTTAATAGGAAGCTGAGAATAGCTTTAGCATGTTATTGTAACGCTCTTCCCCATGAATGACCTAATTGAGTGTGACTCAGATGGTTATCAGATATGATTGTGTTAAAGCTGATTTAAATCGTCAACACATGTCCAGAAATTTTATATAACTTAAATTGTCTAAGACAAGAATGACAATTACTGAACGGCTGGGTCATGCTTATTATGCAGTACATTCTAATTGTCCCATTATGTACACTACCACTACCAAAAGTTTGAGGTCAGTAAGATTTTTTTTTTATGTTTTTGAAAGAGGTTTTTCTGTATAATATTGGACACTGCTCTCAACCTGTGGTTTGGGTGAGGGTATGTATGTGATTTTATTATTATAAATCCTTTAGCCTTTTTTTTATTTTAATTTTTTTTGGTGTTGTGAAAATGTAATAAATCATACAAAAAAATTTTTTTTTGAAAGAGTAAGACTTTTATGCTCACCAAGGCTGCATTTATTTAATGAAAAGTTAGACTAATATTGGGAAATATTATTACAATTTAAATTAACGGTTTTCTATATATTCTAAAATGTGATTACTTTGATGCCAAGCTGAATTTTCAGCATCATTACTCCAGTCTTTAGTGTCACGTGATCCTTCAGAAATCATTCTAAAATGCTGATTTGCTGCTCAAGAAAAGTTCTTATTAATATCAATGTTGAAAATGGTTGTTCTGTTGAATATTTTTTGTGGAAACCAGGATACTTAGGATTTGTGAGTCCTTGAATATTTAAAAAAATAATTTATTCCTCATTTGTAAGTCACTTTGGATAAAAGTGTCTGCTAAATGAATAAATATAAATGTAAAATAACAGCATTTACTTGAAATAGGATTTTTTTTTGTTAGTGTGTGTGTGTGTGTGTGTGTGTAACATTATAAATGCCTTGATGTCGCTTTTGGTTCAATTTAATGCGTCCTTGCTGAATAAAAATATTAATTTAAAAAATCTTAATGATCCTAAACGTTTGTTACCATGTTGAATAAAATAAAATGTTAAAGGATGAAAATCATTATTAGTTTTTTTTTATTTTTTTTATCACAAAATCACAAGTGAACATGGATAAATCTTAAATAATGTCACTGTACTAACTTCTAAAATTATTAATTGGCCATTTGTTTAAAAATATTTATGGTGTGTTTTCATCTTTTTTCTCTCTCTAACAAAATGTTAAAATATATAGGGATTTTTTTTTAAATGTCATTTAGTTTTCCTGTGTCCTCACATTATTTTATATCCTGTCAGTCATTTGTAATGTTTCTTAAAAAAAAAAAAAAAAAAGCCGGTTTATAATGACATCATTCTCCAGGAAGTGACCATATTTGGCAGGAAAACAGCCGCACAGACATCTGTCACTATTAGCAGTGCATTTAATGAATTCTGTGAGACGATTGTTTGAAGAACATGACTAATTAATTTTAAGCCAATTATCATTGTAGTCACATGCATTAATTGCGATGTTTGTACTGAGATGTCATGTGGAGCAGCTCACCAGTCAAACAGAAATCTTCGTTAGACCACAACATGGTCTCACTCCCTTTAATCGGGAAATAAAATGATGCCAGTTGATCTAAAGGAGCCAACAGGGCAAGTGATCAATGGATGAGGCCGTATGTCTGAAACATCAAAGTGTTAGCTGAATTGTGTGTTCTCTGTGCACACTGTCAAAACAAACTGACTGTTGGAGGAAGCCAGCTTGTGTAGTGCTGATTAGCCTGACGTTCACAGGCGAGATTCTTCATGGCTCTCAGTCAACATTTGCCATGGTGTTTGCTTTTGTTTAACCATTCATCCTCCTTGACTGCCTGTCATAATGCTAGACTTGAATTAGCTGTCAGAAAGTTAAAGCTCAAAGCACTACTGTAGCAAAAAACAGAGCTGTTCTGGTTAGCTGTACATGTCATATCACAAAAACAAAGGAGACGCACTCTGGATGCTAATTAGGCAACCTTTGAACTTTTTGTATTGGTCAGGTCACATCATAAACCTCATCAGCTTGACTCATGAATATTAATTAGGCGATGTGACATTCGGCCAGTCTGAAGGCACATGAAAGGCTACAGGCTTTCTGAATTAATGTAAAATTCAGTATTATAGTGTGTATATATAGTATTAATTATGTAGTGAAAATTCTGTTTATCTAAGAATTTGTGCATCCGCTGCAAAATATAAATATAAATTTCAATCACTGAATGACTACTCTTATAGCCTACTAAACATGACAATCTGAACATCATAATTTTTTTAACATATTGCATCTGAACAGTTTTGAGGTTACAGCTAATTATCTGATTTTATTTATTTATTTATTTATTTAATTGTGATTTTTATGGATGTCTGTGTGACGAGTGGGGCGGGGCCGAGAGTCGTGGGAACGGAGCGAGGCCGGTGGAGTAAATGCTAATGCGCGACACCTGCACCACTCACCGGTCTCGAGTCCTTCGGAGGAGCTCCGGAAGGATAAAAGGAGGAGTGACGACAGTGTTGGACGAGAGAGGACCAGGCCTGGATTTTATTTTGTGTTTTGTGTGCGGCAGTCGTCCGCGAGGG
>NW_015555737.1:797180-797831 GCF_001515605.1 Sinocyclocheilus anshuiensis | reverse complement strand
AGAAAAAAAGCCGGTTTATAATGACATCATTCTCCAGGAAGTGACCATATTTGGCAGGAAAACAGCCGCACAGACATCTGTCACTATTAGCAGTGCATTTAATGAATTCTGTGAGATGATTGTTTGAAGAACATGACTAATTAATTTTAAGCCAATTATCATTGTAGTCACATGCATTAATTGCGATGTTTGTACTGAGATGTCATGTGGAGCAGCTCACCAGTTAAACAGAAATCTTGGTTAGACCACAACATGGTCTCACTCCCTTTAATCGGGAAATAAAATGATGCCAGTTGATCTAAAGGAGTCAACAGGGCAAGTGATCAGTGGATGGGGCCGTATGTCTGAAACGTCAAAGTGTTAGCTGAAGTGTGTGTTCTCTCTGCGCATTGTCAAAACAAATTGACTGTTGGAGGAAGCCGGCTTGTGCAGTGCTGATTAGCCTGACGTTCACAGGCGAGATTCTTCATGGCTCTCAGTCAACATTTGCCATGGTGTTTGCTTTTGTTTAACCATTCATCCTCCTTGACTGCCTGTCATAATGCTAGACTTGAATTAGCTGTCAAGCTCAAAGAGCTCAAAGCACTACTGTAGCAAAAAACAGAGCTGTTCTGGTTAGCTGTACATGTCATATAAAGGAGACGAAGGAGA
>NW_015555737.1:787998-796697 GCF_001515605.1 Sinocyclocheilus anshuiensis | reverse complement strand
GGAGTGACGACAGTGTTGGACGAGAGAGGACCAGGCCTGGATTTTATTTTGTGTTTTGTGTGCGGCAGTCGTCCGCGAGGGGCTGCCACTTTACTTTAATTTTGTGTTGGTTTATTTTATTAGTGTTAAAATGTTCGCCGGTTCCCGCCTCCTCCTTCCGGAACTACGAACTGTTACATTGGTGCCGAAACCCGGGAGGAAGGAGGGACACGCTGCCAGAGATCCCTCGCCGCTGTGGTGAATTGAGCATGGCGGAGCAGTCTGCCACCATGGGCACTCGAGGCGGTGGGCTGGAGTGAGTTGCCGGCGGGGCGGACGAACTCGCTGCATTTTAAGTGTTAAAATGTTCGCCGGTTCCCGCCTCCTCCTTCCCGAGCTACGAACTGTGTTACAGTCTGTTTCTGCCACGGAATAAGACACGAAACGATCGGTTTGTGCGAGAAACCGAACAGTATTTCTATCATTTTTTACCTCTAATACAGCACTATGTCCAACTTCCTTGAGCGCGCGCACAGCATCTGGTGCGTGAGGTGTGTTTTAAATTATATAAATACTGTTCGGTTTCTGGCACAAACCGATCGTTTCGTGTCTTAGGACATCAATGTGTCGTCATGAGCCTCAGGGTTTAATTTGGATTTGTCTGTGCATGTTTTTTTTACTCCCATAGATTTTGTTACCATTGCCATGCATTATACGACTGATAGACTGCAACGGTTGGACTTAAAAATCATAATTTGTGTTCTACTGAAGAAACAAAGTCACCTACATCTTGGATGCCCTGGGGGTAAGCAGATAAACATCAAATTTTCATTTTTGGGTGAACTATCCCTTTAATCTCACAATTCTGACTTTATTTCTAGCAATTCTGAGAGAAAAAAAATGGAGTGTAAAATAAAGTTAAAACTGTGAGATATACAGTTAGAATTATGAGACAAAGTCAGAATTATGTGAACGCTATTCTGAGAAAGTATACATATAACCTCAGAATTCTACTTTACGTTTTACAATTCTGTTATTTTTTCTCTGAATTATGACTTTTTTCTCAGAACTGTGAGGAAAAAATAAAGTCTGAATTGTGAAATAAAAACTACCTTTACCTTTTTATTTCTTTTAGTCTGTGGCGGAAATAGGCTTTGTTAGATTTTGTTTCTTTTTATGTTTTTTTTTTGTTGTTGTTGTTTCTATTTGTTAAAGGGATAGTTCACCTTCAGTTGATCCCCATTGACTTGCATAGTGTTTTTTTTTTTCCAAACTATGGAAGTCATCAATAGGGACCAGCAACTGAAGGTGAACTATCCCTTTAATGGGGATAGACACATTCATTTATTAAAATGTATACTGTTAAATTGTTTGAAAAGTGAAAAGTTAAAGTTAGACCCTTGGCGTAAGATTCTCCCCTCAGAATTGGGGCAGAAAGCTCCCAGTGGCATGTATTTACTGGTGTTTTATTTATGTAGTTTCATAATGATCATAATTCATAGTGTTTATATTTAATAATTAATTCATAGAATTATATGAATCCTGCAAACATGCAACATGCAACAGTGCACATAAATATCAGCAGAACAGCAGCCATCTGTAGTCTTTCCAGGTATATTATAGTAATTCTCCAAACATATGCTGGAATTGGACAAAACAACAAGCAACTAATAACAGGTACCTGTACATTTTACTAGAAAATACTATATCCTATTATTATTCTTTAAATTTCATATTTAATTCAATGTGTTCTTTTTTGGGTAATTATTTATGAAATTCACTAGCAATTTCTGAGTGAAAATTGCTAAAACCATTTTTTATTATTTTTTTAATTTTTTTATATTTTTTAGTATGTGCAGAGAGAAATGCTAGGCATCTGTATATATTGATTTACCACATTTTGTGAGATCATACAGTAAAAACTGTCAGGGTGTTTTTTGGCCGTCTGTCTCATAGTGTGTGTCTCCTATGGGATCAGACTGACCAAATGCTTCAGCAGTGGGTTCATAAGGGTTGAGTTTCAGAAAGCGCTGAGCAACTGGACAGACAAAACTCCAGGAGTGAGAGTAATATGCTGTTTACTCACTGGCACCATCATTCTCCATCATTCAATTTTTATTTGCTTTGTTTTGTGATATTCTATAGAGGGGCTAGCGTGACAGGAGGTGGAAATGGATATCGGTATGATCGGTGTCTTTATGTCGGAGTTTCTGATTGATTTTCTGTGCGGATGTCAAAACTCCATTTTTATCTCTCTGGCCCGACTTGCAATAGTCAGCTTTAATACAGGGCAGACTGTCCATACTGATACAGTCTATGATAGTGCATTTGCATAAGAAAATAACTTGGCACCAAGGAGATTACAAAAGAATTGGAAAGCAATACTTCTGGCCCACAATGTGTATCTGGATACTGTTGTTTGTGGGAAGAAAATATCTAACGGAAGCCAAAGACTGCTTGAAGAGAGTCTTCTGTGCTTTGTAAATCACTGATATTCTGATTCCTTAAAATGAATGATTGCCTAAAGATGATTGCAATCTTGTCACTGATTTCTATGCAGTTAGAATGTGTGTGGACTGATGCTTTCAAACTTCAAAAAAGATTTTGGATCAGTACAATTTGTGAATTTAGAACGAATTTAGATTTAGTTTTTGTGACTTGAAACCACAAATTATTTATTTTGAAAACATATTTTATTTTATTTTTTGTTGTTTTATTTTATTTCTTGTTTATTTCAATACAATTAATTATTATTATTATTATTATTGTGGTTGTTGTTATTATTATTATTATTATAACATGAGGTTGAGTTAATGACCTTTTTTAAATAATACAAAAAATTGTGAAAAATATTTGTATGTCATTTATTTCCTTTACAAGTAGAACAATTGTATTAATTTGTATTATTATTATTATTATTGAACAACATGAGGTTGGGTTAGTAATGACAACATTTTTTAATAATAATGTAAATTGTGAAAAATCATTATTTATTTAATTTATTTATTTCCTTAAAAAATAGAACAATTGTGTGCTTAAATCTGTTTTGTGTAAAATATTGTGTAAAAGCCCATGTAAATTCATGTTCTTGTCTTTACTTTAAAAAAACACTCATGCACTTTTATTGATTTTTAAAAGCTTATGGAACATAAAACACAGGGAGCTGTGCATCTAATGTCATTTCATTACAGAGCACGTTAAAAAACATGACAGGTTGTACTGCTTACAACTGTACAAGGTGAGACAGTTAAATGTTCCTATTACATCAGATCGATCTGCAATAAAACAATGAAGCATGAAACATTTCAACCTAAAATATCTTATTCATGAGGTTAAACCCTGTCGGATATAAAGTAATCACTAAAACATAAAATAAATCTCACGGATAGAACTGTTTCATTGAGAAACATACTGTAGGTTTTGTTAGTGTGCTTTGGCAGTGATCCGTCAGTAGAGAAGAAAGGTGACCTGAAGCTGTTTATTATTTCTCTCCTGAGACAGAAACACCCTAAAGTGCATTAACAGTCTGCGACGGGCACTGAGGCAGGAAACGCTGCAGGGCTGCTGAGTTCACCATCAGCTGCATTAAAATGCAAGAGCAGCAGTGCATCACTGGACCTCAGAGATAGATAAATCAACTATTAAATAAACAAGCGCAACGTATGCACTCTGCTACAAAAAATAAATAAATAAATAAAAAATGCCCGTGCTGCATGAGCAACTCTCATGCTCTAAAGACATCTAGCTTTCTCTCTATCCACTCTCTCACTTCTCTTTTTCTTTTGCTTACTCTTCCATCTCATAATCACATGCGCAAACGGTCATTTCAGAAGTAAGGGAGATTAAGCATTAGACCAGTTTTTTTGACCACTGATCAAGTGATCAAGTGATTCTCTCGTGTTCTTAATTGTATTCAAAGTATAAATGTATTTGGATAAAATCCCCTGTAAACCTTTGCCAACACCATCTTTTGCTTTTATGAAGCAGCAGCAGGGCTGTCCAAACTCGGTCCTGGAGGGCCGGTGTCCTGCAGAGTTTAGCTCCAACCCTAATTAAACCCACCTGAACCAGCTAATCAGGCTCTTACTAGGCATAGAAACTTTCAGTCAGGTGTGTTGAGGCAAGTTGGAGCTAAACTCTGCAGGACACCGGCCCTCCAGGACCGAGTTTGGACAGCCCTGAGCTAGAGCGTGATGCGAGTTCCACAGCAGCACAAATTTAACAGCCTCAAGATGTTTGTAGTAAATAATGAAAATTTCAGTCTGTTTCTGACACAAAGCTATTGTATGGTTTAGGAAGACTTGAACTATATAGTGAATGAGTGATTTTTGATTATTTTGGAGCTTGGCAGTCCCAGGTTTCATTTCCATACATTATATTAAAAAGAATGGCAACAACATTCTTCAAAATACACATTTGAGTTCCACAGAAGAAAGGAAGTAATTCAGGTTCAGAGCAACGTGAGACAGAATTTTAATTTTTGTTTTTTATGACTTGAATAAACTAATTATTTAATTTAATTCAAAATGTCATTCAAAATGTAATTTAAAATGTAATTAAAATTTTTTATTAATTTAATTCAGTATTTGTGGAACAACATGAGGTTGAGTTAATAATGACAGAATTTTCCTTTTATTTTCCTTTCCATTATTATTGAAAAAAAACATTATTATTAATTTATCTAATTAATTATTATAAATTTATTTACATTATGCTAAAATGAATTGATATTCTTCAAAAATACTCATTATGCTTAAAAGAATGGATATTCTTCAAAAATACTTCCGCAAAAGAAAGAAAATGTTTGAATAAACAATTGATTAATTTAATTTAATTTAATTTTTTTGGAAGACCATGAGGTTGAGTTAATAATGACCAAACCTTCCTTTTCATTATTATATCATTTATCAAATAATAATAAAAATTATGAAAAAACAATATTATTAATTCTTCTTCAAAAACAGCAATTGCAGAATATCATATATATATATATATATATATATATATATGATATTCTGCTATTGCTGTATTGCTATGTTGTGGTAATTCACTGTTCCTTTAATAGCTTGACAAATGACTTTATCATCTTCTTTTACACACATCCACAGCTGCATGATGAAATACACATATACACATACCTTTAAAGCGAAGGGGACACATCTCCCGCGTGTTCTACGGTCGATGCACACAGGGCCTCAGAGAGCAGGGTTAGAGGAATGGGATGATCCCTCATAAGCTGGAGCTCGGCTGTGGTTCACTGTGTCTTTGATGTGAGGAGCTCATGAAGGTCTGCGGCTGCACGCTTCACGTCCTGGGGAAGAGTTCAGGAAGCTTTACTGAGGAGGCCGTCGGGAAAACAACATTTTTCAGAGGCCTGGCCCGGCTCAGAGGAAATGTGCCCCTGCTGAGGAGATTTTCTTTGGGAAAACAACTGTCGGGGCTGAATTATTCTTTGACATTGGCTTTGCAATTAAATAGCATGTATGAGTCAGAGATGCATTTTGTTTTGGTTTTGCAACGTGACCTCATTTGTTTTCATTGCTGTAAGGCTGCATTTATTTGATCCAAAAAAATAATAATAATAATATTTATTACAATTTAAAATAAATGCTTTCTATTTAAATATTTTTTTTTATTAAATCTATTTCATTTTAAAATGTAATTTATTCCTGTAATGGAAAATTATGTTCCTGAAGTTGTGCATGAGAAGGCTTTACATATAAAATTGTCTCCACTTTATCAGACTTTATCGCATCTGAGATCACCAGGGATTTGCTGTGGTTTGTTTGCTGAAATTAAAACGGGAACATAGTAACTGCTGATTTTTGAACAGAACAGCATAACTGAGACCTAAAAATAAGATATGATAGATGAAGAGCATGTCGCCTCCCGCTGTGTTCAAGGCTTTGGACTCCCATGGGCGGCAATATTCTCAGATGCTGAATATTAGCTGTATTTATATTGACTGCATGTGGCCTCACATGACGTGAGAGTGACATAAGCCGCTTATGCCTCACGACCTGCAAGATGGGAAAACGGCGAGAAAAAATGAAGCTAATATTCCTCTCCATCACACCCCATTATGTAATATAGCCCACACACACGCACGCACAAAATAATTTAGAGCCGAGTCACACACCTCAAGGGAAGTGGTGATGTTACCGATTCATAAAAGTCTGACATTTTAATCAAACACCATGGGGCATAGTTGTCTATTTATTCGTTACCTATGTGAAACGTTAGAAAACGTTGAGTTCGATGAATCATTGTATGACCTTGATAACCTCTTTAAGGAGACAAATGATTTCTGCTGCTGTACCAACGTCACTAATCTTCATTTTAAATATAGTCCACTCAAAAATGTAATTCTGTCATTTACTCTCCCTCATGTTGTTCCAAATCTGTATGACTTACTTTCCTCTGTGGAACACAAAAGAAGATATTGTGAAGAATGTTGGTAAACAGAAACTTTTGTGTCCTATTGACCTACATAGTATATACAAAAATACTATGGAAGTCAATGGGACCCGAAATGGTTTTGTTACCAACATTCTTTTTTTCTTTTTTCTTCTGTTGAACAGAAAAGAAGATATTGTGAAGAATGTTGATAACAAAACAATGTTGGGTCCTATTGACTTCCATAGTATCTTTGTCTATTCTATAGAAGTCAATGGGACCCAAAACCATTTGGTTACCAACATTTTTTCTTGCTTCTGTTGAACAGAAATCGAAGATATTGTGAAGAATGTTGGTAACCAAACTATTTCAGTCCTATTGACTTCCAAATGATAGACCAAAAATACTATGGAAGTCAATGGGAACCTGAAACCTGTTGGTTACCAACATTCAAACTTTCATCTGTGACACAAAAAAAGAAGATATTTTGAAGAATGTTGGTAACCAAACAGTTCTGAGTTCCAGTGACTTCTATAGTATTTTTGTCTATCCTATAAAAGTCAATGGGATCCAAAAACTTTTGGTTACCAACGTTCCTTCTTTCATCGGTGAAACACAAAAGAAGATATTTTGAAGAATGTTGGTAACCACACAGTTTTGTGTTCCAGTTACTTCCATAGCTTTTTTGTTTTGTCCTATAAAAGTCAATGGGATCCAAAAATCAAAAATATTGTGAAGAATGTTGGAAACCAAACAGTTTCGGGTCCCAGTGACTTCCATAGGATAGACCAAAAATACTATGGAAGTCAATGGGACCCGAAACCGTTTGGTTACCAACATTCATTATTTCTTCTCTGTAACATAAAAGAATATACAGTAGTCAACATTTGAAGTGGATCAAAACCTTTCATCAAAGTTGTCCTAAAACCTAAACCAAAATGCGTTCTTGTCTTAGGACAACTTTGATTAACTTTTTTGATCCACTTCGAATGTTGACTATGTATTTTGAAGAATGATGGTGACCAAACAGTTTTGGGTTCCATTGATTTTCATAGTATTTTTGTCTGTACTGTGGAAGTCAATAGGACCCAAAACCATTTGGTTACCAACATTCTTCAAAATATCTTCATACAGGTTTGGAATGACATGAGGGTGAGTAAATAAGATAATATTACTTTTGGGTGGACTATCCTTTTAATCCAAGCAAGCATATTCAGTTTTGTTTGCTTCCTGTAGATCAGACTTTGTGGAGAGTGTTGACTATATGCCTGTTTGTTATTGCAAATGTCTTGTGATGCATTATGGTTAGTAAGAGATTAACAGAAGTGTAGCATTTCAGGCATCCTGGAACAAAAGATTTTCAGAGGGACAGAAAAAAAAAGCCAGACTCAATCAGCAACACCTTGATTCCATCTGCCAGCCTCACAATTAATGCTCCAGCTGGGAAACTCTACCCGTCCATCGTTCCCTCTAATTCCACTTCTGTCTCTGTGTCTCGTTCCGTCTTCTCCTGAGACATGCTCGGGGTAGGATGAAGTGGTGGATGATGGGAAAACAGCTCAGCGGGCCAGTCACTATTTAGCGCCGCCTCTCTGCGTAACTTTCCCGCTGAGCTGTCAACCACCCCGGCTTCCTCGTGCCTCTAACAAGCTGCTAAACTCTGTCCCACATCCCTGCGGAGAGCCCACCTGAACATGGCGGCTGCGCCGCTCCCCGTGAGGATGTTTTATTAGATTCACAGCAGAGGAAAACCTGATTTAGCTCAACTGGTGGGTGGAGAGCAATAGCGTTCCCTAAGAGAATCAAGTGCTTTTAATTATGGTTTCTTCGATTACAGCTCCTGTTCACCTTGCTTTAGATAATATAAGTGTATAATTCGTTCATTTTCTTCCATGTTGTCTTTCTATTATTCAAATAACTGTGAATTAGACTGTTGGTTTTAAAAGGAAGTAATGGGGCTGTTGAGTAACATAGGGAGATGCTATTGTTGCTGTCTATTTTTTTTAGGAATTTTAGGAGATACATTTCAAAAGATACATGACTAAGAACACCAATAAGGCTCCTGGGGTATAAAAGAGCAAGACTGAGAAATAAAATATTGTCTCTGGGTTGCCCAGCAAAGTGCTTGTTATTTTTGGTTTGGTTGAATGTCAGAATTAAAATAGGTGCATATATTTTAGCTGTACCATTTGCTTTGTTTTACACTCTAAAAAATGCTGGGTTAAATACAACCCAGTGCTGGGTAAAATAGGGACAAACCCAGCAATTGGGCTGTTTTGACCCAGCGGGTGGGTTAAATGTTTAACCCAACCTTCTGGGTAGTA
>NW_015555737.1:784179-787942 GCF_001515605.1 Sinocyclocheilus anshuiensis | reverse complement strand
AGCACTGGGTTGTATTTAACCCAGCATTTTTTAGAGTGTAGGGTAGGTTGTTTACCACTTTCAGCTGTGTTTACAGTGCCATGAATAACCTCCATCCCAGACTCGATTTCCTCTACTGTCCCTGTAGGTTCAACTGATCGCATTTACTCCCCTTGACTAGAAGCAAATGGTGCGATCCTCTCCCTCTCATATCGCGGACAGTGGTTCGTCCCTCTGGGTCAGTCATTAATAATGTGCAAGATGAGTCACCTGCAGCTGAGAGGGAACTGGCCCATAAACGCCTGGGCAACAAGACTGTCAAAAACCAACCAATCCTTTCTAATATATGACCACGGCTAGGCTCAACCAACACATTTCCCCATATCATTAATTAAGGGAATTAAGGTAAAGGAAATATTTATATAAATGTCTCCACTGTCTGTGGCTGCAGCTGATAGACCATTAATCAGTCTCCGGCCTTTGTGTAGAGAGATCAGCATCATGGACAGGATCTTAAAGCCGAGCTTAAATTAGACTGGCCTTGAAGGACGCAGACTGTACTTTCCTGGTGAAGAGTCTAATTATATTGTTCGCCTAACCAACAGAATGACGGGCTGTCAGTCATTCTAAATAAGGATTGGAAAATCCATTTGTAATGTAATATAATCAGCGTTCAGCTTTTGTTTAACACCCTCTGAAATGAATGATCTTCGCTTTATGCAAAAATCCTGTTGAAATAGTATGCTCAAAGTATCTAGAATCAGAATATATTTCAGTTTTTACCCCATCCAGCAATAAAAAAGGTTTCTTTGATATAAACCTGTTCAGTTTCCCCAGGCTGACACCAAACTGGCTATTAATCAGTTACACACACGTCTGCGGGGCTTTTTCCCAGGCGTTCCGTTTTATTAAAGCTCGGGATGAAAGAAGGACTTTCGCCTCAGTTCTTTGATGAAGTGCTGAGGGGTCACGGGGCAGGAGAATTCAACATTATCTCTTTACATTATTCCATTAACTTTCATTCCAGTCAGATATTTATTAACGTGAGAGCGATAAGAGCTTCATAGTGAGGATTTTTCATCTAGACTTAAGGCAAATGGGCCGCAGGGCATTCTGTCTTAAGTCGAAGAAGTTTCTTTGACCTATTCCTCGACCTCCTCGAGGGATTTTTCATTGCTGTTTCAACACTTCATGTATGTGTCAGTGCTGTGCTTTTGACTGGGCGACTATTAATACAGAGACTGGTGATTGTTTGAGCTTCTGTATCTCTGCTGCCCCTCACAGGACAGAAGCTGCAACTGCAGTTTTTTTTTTTTTTTTTTAACTCGACCCCATTCTCTCTCCCTCTCTTATTTATGTGTGTGGGTATGTTCAGAATATGACTCAGCATGTCTCTTTATGGTCATTAAATCATGTCTGTCTGTTTGGAGTAAGTGGGTTATATCAGACTGTAGTACTCTAGTGAGGAATCATTCCTATTGCAAACATACTATTAACCCATATACCTGCAACGCACAAATCCACTTATGGACTCAGAGGGGTAAATAGCAAATCATAATGAAATCTTAAAGCTTGCCTTAAAATTTTATTCGTTTAAGTTTGAACTGTATATTGATTCACGTCAGATTGTACACAGCTGTTTTGTACTATATTTATGTTTTATGAATGAAGTACATAAATCATGTAGGTTGCTTGAGTTAAGGTACAGTTATCATGATCAAATATTATTCCAGTGGAAAGTTATGTTTGAGCTGAGAACATTTGCTGACTTGAGTTTCGTTCTGACCGGATCAATGAATCAGTGAGTCATTACCTGGTGCAATCATAACAGTCGAAGTCACAAATGAATCATTCAGTGTGATTTGTGAATCAATCTGGTAATTGAATCTGACAACATAGAGTGCTTTATTTTAAGGAGGAACGTGTTTTGTGGAACATAATAGTGAAGTAAATTTGACCAAAATAAAAATAATCTTAATAAAATAGTTTCATCCATATATAAACATTTGCTGAAATTGTACTCCCCCTTAGGCCTTCCCAGATGAGTTTGTCTCTTAATCAAAACAGATTTGGAGAAATTTAGCATTGCATTACTTGCTCACCAATGGATGGATCCTCTGCAAGATGTTAATTAATGGCCTGGATTTGTGTGGATTATTATTGTAATGTTTTTATCAACTGTTTGGACTCTCATTCTGACGGCACCCATTCACTGCAGAGGATCCATTGGTGAGCAAGTGCTGTAATGCTAGATTTCTCCAAATCTGAACTATTCCTTTCAGTACTGATACTTAAAATATGCATGACGTAAATACTTAGTTGTTGTCCACTATATTGGTTTTTATGCTGTTGTGAGTGGTTACCAGTGCTACAGTATGTGTTCGCAAAGGTGTTTTGCTATTGTTTGCTCTCTAGATATCGTCTTGCTCCGCCTTCAACATAGGGTCCATCATTTGTTTTATTATCTGACCGGTGAAAATATTGAATCATATGGTGCAGGACGATGCACTAAATTAGGGTTAGGAGTTTGGTCATGTCACTAAGTATGAGTAATAGTGAGGATATGCTTAGTAAGCACCATAAATAATGTATATTACTAACGGAGTGCAAGTCTAGTGCAAATATCTTATTAAAAAGTATTTGAAATGGAAAGATTGGTATATTTATAAGTTCTGGTAAGGCACTCACATGGAGTAAACAGAGTGCAGAGAGAAACTACAAAGCGAGCGGATTATGGATTCCCTCAGAATGCTTTTTTTTTTTAACATAGTATTTTTGTCCTCCTAAAAGTCATACAAACCCCAATGGCCTTGATAAAAAGTGTTCGAAGAGTTGAAGGAGCTCTACTTCTGAGAGAAAGATGAGGGGAGCACATTTTGATGGATAACTCCAATATGCACTAAACATCCAGGGATCAAATGTGCACATGAAAATGCCAGCAAAAAGATAAAGAAATGTCTCAGCATGCCCAATAGGGAAGAGTAAAAACAGAGGGTCAGATTTGTTCATTTGTGTGCTTTTGTAGCTTAAGAGAGGGGGGAAAACAAGCGGGCTAGAGAAAAGGCAGCGGATTAGACACACACACACTCGCACTCAGTGTGATTATAAATCAAGTGTGTGTCAGGCTGCTCTCTATGATTCTGATGCAGCAGCAGAAATGCGGCTCCCGCTGCTCCTCTCTGACGGGATGTTTGCTTCAAGTGATCTGGAATGTTGGGGCGAATTAAAATGAAATGATTCTGCTGACAGTTTCACACTATCTGCTGCACATTCCCTCACAAACAGACTGCGTGAATCCTAATGACATGCCAAGCAAACCTCCCAAATACCCTCTGGGTATGGTTTGAAGTCATATGAATGCATAAGAACGAGGAGCTCACCATGAACTCGCATTAGATGGCCACATATAGCGATGTGCATGTATGTGTGTGTTTGTACGCTCACCGAATCACAGCAGGCAGAGAAAAAACTGTATAGGCACAAGCAAACACAAATACATACAGGAAACATTCAACAACGAATTTCACTTCAAGAAATGCAAAAAGTCTAAGTACATCGTGTATTGAATACTTTCTCTACAGGTATGTTGTATCATATTACATACTGAGCACAGCAATATGCAATTATGGGAATAAAGTATCATATTAACTGAAATATACACACTACCATTCAAAATTTTAGATTGGTAAGACATATTTAATGTTTTCAAAAGAAGTCTCTTCTGCTCACCTAGGCTGCATTTATTAGATCTAAAATACAGCAAAAACAGTAATATTATAACGTG
>NW_015555737.1:772312-784024 GCF_001515605.1 Sinocyclocheilus anshuiensis | reverse complement strand
TGTGTGTGTGTGTGTGTGTGTGTGTGTGTGTGTGTGTGTGTGTGTGTGTGTGTGTGTGTGTGTGTGTTTTCTCCCAGCTAGTTGCCAAGGCAATATTTACTCATTATAACTTAGTTTAATTAAAGGTTTAGTACTTGATGTACAAAAATAACTACAATTTAAACTGAAATAAAAGTAATAAAAAAGTGATACAAATCTATAGAGACATATTTTTAAAAAACAATCTATATAGACATATTTAAAAAAAAAAAAACTATTAAAACTTAATAAAAATAAAAACTATAACATTATCCCCATACTAAAATAATACTGGGACTAATTTAAAATAATAGTAGATACTGTAGTAACTTTGCAATATTTAGTAAATGAGATTGTGTTCCATTCTGAACATATGCTTGATACATATATTTATGTTTTATGTCTCTTTTATGTTTATTAGGGATGGTGACACTCTTGTGTGCAACTGCATTGTGTTAAAGCCTAATTTGATATTTTGAGAATGAATGTGTCTAAATGCATATACTGACCAATTTAATGGTAGAAGAACATAGTTCTGTAAATACATCAGTTAGTTTGACCCATAATTTGATATCATAAACACTATTATTTTCATTTCTTTTTTATTTGAATCTCACTTTTATTTCCTCAGATCTATATGTTCCTTTCCCCTCTAAAGACTTTACTATCGCTGATCAGGGAAAGTGTTTAGGTGGGTCAGCTTCTGTTGATTTTTGCTGGTTCAGCATCTGTGGTTCACAGCCGCTTTGCTTTGGGAGTTCAATTTCCCTCCTTCTCCTTCCCTTCTTTAATGTAAGGCCAGTTGTTAATTGAAAATGAAGCACCACTTTACACTACGGTGTAATTACGCCTGTTTGGAAGAGAAACAGATCAGGCATGTTGCTTATTAGCTAACCTGAGAAAATTAGACCACACCAGTAAATGGGCAACAAAACAGATTGGGTTGCGCTACAGATATTACATTATTCCCAGCTGTGTGATAATATGAACTAATGTAAGCGTCTTCTGTTTTTGAAACATATGGATAGTATTATGAGAGCATATGCGCCTACAATTTGCTTTAAATAAAAACTGATAGGTTCACTGACACATTTTCATGGCCCTGTCATGTATTGATGAGTTTTAAACATGGAAATAATATTTGTTTCTTTTTATTACAATATAATTTGTAGAATTTTATTATTTTTATATTTTTGCATTGATTTTTTTATTATTATTTATTTTATTTTATTTTAATTGTTTTCACCAATCAGAAATTTCAAACAAACCATGTTTTTGTAAAAAAAAAATTGATAAATATAAAAATATTTATAACATTTATTTTTTACATAAAAAAATAGTTAGCTAGTCCAACACTTTTTACAAGACTGAGGCTATTTTTGGAAAAACACTAAAATGCAGTGTCACTTTTATTATTATATATTATTAAACCATTATTTTTTAATTATTCCTTTATTTTTATATTTTATTTATTTATTTATTTATTTATTACTTGTTTACCATGTTTTTTGGGGAATATTTTATACATATAAAATATTATAAAATGTTTGGTTTTTTTTCATAAAAGATAGTTAGTTAGTCCGGTGTGTGTTGTATATATAGCACAGTAACATATCACTTTTATTTTATTATTATATTATTTTTCTGTTATTATACTATTATTTTATATTATTTTATTTTTTCAATTGTTGTCATTAATCAGAATGAGCCATGTTTTTTGGGGAATAATTTTAACCAGGTTTTTTTTTTTTTTCTTTAAACCAATTTAAAAATTGGTTAGTTAGAAATTAGAAAGCAAGTTAGGTTTTTATTTATTTTATTAGAAAGCAAGTTGGGTAATAGATTTCTATGTTTTGTGGAAGAATATTCATTTACCAATTATACAAAATATAGAGTGAAATTGCCACTACATTAGTTTAACTAAAATTCTTAGAATAATCCAATTTTGATTATTTAACTCAAGAATTATTTCTTTTTAACCTAAAACGCAAGTGTCGTAAACTTTGCTGTTTTATTTTTGACAGTGTGAAGTGTCTTCGTGCTCTGCGGAGCCCGTTTTGATTGCGCAAATGGTTCTCATATTTCTGAGAAGCAGAGAGGTGGACACATTATGATTAGGTGCCGTGATGATGGGCCCTTCAGGCCGGCAGAGGGGCAAGATCTCTCTGCTTGGCTAAACAGCAGATTTATGAAGCGTCCTTTCAAAGAGCCCTGTGCAGGTGAACAGAGACCGTTACAGTGCAGCTCCTCCATTAGACGGCCATTAGAGTCTGTCTCACACCTAATGAAGTGCAGTAGGCTGCTATCATACAGATTCAGCACTTTGTGTTAAACAGCCACAATGGAACGGAAACTACTGATATTGACTTGCACTGTAGTTTGTTTAAAGTGCCCCTATTATGGATTTTTGAAAATTACCTTTCATGCAGTGTGTAATACAGCTCTAAGTGAATGAAAACGTCCTGCAAAATTTTTAATCTGAAAGTGCATAAAATTGTCTCCCAAAAGAAAGAGTCGACTCTGAATCATTGAAATTAGTCATTTTTAAAACGAATCCCAAGCCGTTTCATGTTGACGTCAACATGAAACATTAGCATATTGCCCGCCCACTTGTTGGTCTTTTCGCGTTGGTCTGAATGAAAATGCAAATTCATTCTTTGCCACTAGGTGCGGCTTTTGGAGCGGTAAAAATAGCTGTTTCCCCGGTAACGCTGTACACAAAGCAGCACTGCGCTCACAAACGCTGCTTTATCAGGCATTAGTACAGCAAAGTCCCTTTAAGATGCTATAGTCTTTGATTACAGGCATGATAAAATGAAAATGAGACCAATCGACCAATAACCGCAGATTAGCATCACGCAAAGGAGGGGTTTGGAAAAATGAATCATTGAGCGAATCGTTTGGGAGTCGTTGAGCAAGTAAGGTAAAAAATAAATGCATATTATAAGACAATGAAAGTGTTTTTTGACCTTGTATGCATGTCAACCTGTTGTTGGGGACTCCCAAAACCAAAATATGAACACTCAAAGGTTCACAGACCGTTCCAAAAATGGCGGATGGCTTACGTATCGCGACCCATAGAAACAGTCGCTAATGAGGCATCTATGTATATTTATATATATCTACCATAATACAGATAGAATGAATGGTATCCATGGCATACAGTACATCATGTTTCAGAAATAGGAAATTTGAAGGAAAAAGAACAATTTTACTACTGATATAGACATGCTGTCACAAAGCAAGGCCAGACACAACAGGTAAGTGCAAATCAGGATGGTTTTATTGACTGGGTAAGGGGATGACTGGAATAGGTGTGTAAAGGCAGGTGAGTGTCAACACAGTGTCAACTCCAGTTACGTTGAGTGTCAACTCCAGTTACGTTGGAGATCGTGGAACAGTATCCAAGGAGTCGTTGGAGGATTAGTGCTCTTCCAGTAAGAAGTGATATCAGGAATGCCACCTTAGTGCGTTTGGAGGAAAACTTCTGCGGCTGCATCTCGATGAATAAGGCCACTTGCAGGAGGAAGCTGCTGTGTGTGTATTTGTAGTGTGGCTTGATTGGTGACAGCAGGTGCGGGTGATCAGAACTCAGGTGACTGTGATCGGGTAATTATCCTGGATGGTGACTGAAGTGACTGTGATGAATCCCTGACACATGCACACTGTTTTAAAATTTAATTTAAGTTCAAGAAGATTTAAAAAAAAAAAAACATTTAATGTAATCACCTGCAGGTGGATATGAGATTAGATCATGTTCCTCACAATAAATCAGAAAGACAGAACAGTATATGAGAACATCTCAACCTGCTGCCTGCAGTATGTGTGATTCAGTGCTGTAGGCTGTGCTTTCTACTGCAGGAGATGATGACACATCTTTTTTTTATGTGAATGTGGAAATGGATACTGCAAAACCAAAAACAAATGTTATCTTATAATGCATAAAATGCAGATTAATTAATTTGCATTTTAAAAATAAGTGTAATCTTAGTTAATTATTTATTTCAGAAAATTAAGAGAGATCAAGCTTGCTCAAACATTTGATAAGCATTAATATCATTTTGAATTATTGATTTATATTATTATGGTTGATTTATTATGGAGATTATTATAATCCCAAAAGTAACTGTTACACAACCGTTTTTTATTATTATTATTAATAATAATAATTTACATTTTATTTGTTTAGGGTTCGTAAGATGCACACATACATATACTTCATATATATTTAGTAAGGATGCATTAAATTGAGCAAAAAGTAATATTAAAGACAATAATGTGTGTAATCTATTTTATAATCTTCAGTAATATCAGCAAATACGTTTATACTGTTACAAAAAACATATTTTAAAAAATGCTGTTCTTTTGAACTTTCTATTGAAAGCTCTTGAAAAAAAAAATGAACACGGTTTCCACAAAAGAAGGATATGAAGCAGGACAATGGTTTTCAACACTGATAATAATAATACATGTTTCTTGAGCAGTAGGCCTAAATCGGCATTTTGGAATGATTTCTGAAGGATCATGTGACACTGAAGACTGCAGTAATGGCTGTTGAAAATTCAGCTCTGCATCACAGGAATATATTACATTTTTTTAAATATTTACAGTATTTTTATCAAACAAATACAGTGTCCCGAGAGCAAAAGAGACTTATTTTTTCTTTCCCATGCAACACCAAGCTTCTAAATGGTAGTGTATAAGTTTGGACACACTTGGACTGAAATGGTTTCTCATGTTTCTAATAACTTCTTGATAAAAGGCTTATGCTTATATGTATAAATTAAAAACATTTAATAAAACTTTTATTAGTTGTTATTACTTTTTCACTTAATTTCAATTTTGTTATCTTGATGGTCCTAATGAGTGTTTTTCTCATTTCACTAGACTATAGCTCAAGCTGTGTTTTCTAACTACATGAAAAAACAAAGTGTGCCTCCAGCTCTTTTCTCTGAAGTGCTCTACAGTTTTCAATGTGTAGATTGTGAGCTCCCACTCCCAGTGGACATGGAGATAAACTGAGTGCAATTTTGGGTTTCTCTTAGAAAGTATCTGTGCCAGCTTGTCCGGCTTCTCTGTTTCTTTACTCAAAGCAGATCCATTACTACAATATTGTTTATCCACTGGAGCTCCTGCCACACTGCAGATGCCCAGGCAGAACTACATTCGACTCTCAGACACTCAAATCAGCTTATAAACAACTCGAGAGTTATGAGGACTTTTAGGATGTTCTCTAAATGCTATAAAATATAGCAAGAAATCAATTTTTCGACCACAAATTCAACAACTGCCCCGTTCTGCTGCTTCATGCTCCACAAGGAAATTAGGCAACCTCTCCTACTCCACTTCTCACCCGAGCTGTAGTTATTTCACGCTGTAACTTCCTCCTCGGTCCACCTGCATCTGTCATATTTCGCCTCAAGCACATCCAAACACTGCTGCTTGACTTTTTTTGACCTCTTGAATTCCCTCATGATGCATTTCGGCTTGGGTCTACAGTGGCTGCCAATAACTCTGAAAAAAATTCAAGACACACTCATTCTTGGCATACAGTGCTGGACTTCCACTGCCCTCATCAAACCATGCTCATCCTGCCAGGCTGCAGCGATCGGTCACTACCAGTTGCCAAGCTCCTTGTTTCTCTACATGACGTTTTCCCTCTTGTCCAGATCCAGATTTTCCATCCTTGTTATTATCCTCATTATTTCAACCACAGAATTGTATAATAAAGTATTCAGTTTTGCTTTCATTTCAAGTGTTACTTATTAATGGACAAATGTTTCGGCTAATAAAAGAAGCTGCGGTTATTACACTACACTAAAAGTATAAGTGGCATAATTGTTCACCATGCAGCTGTACTGTTATGTGCTTGGCACTAGACAGATAAAACATTTGACTTGTTCTAGCCTGTGTTTGTGTACACAAACAAACAAGCATCACACCTTAATTGATAACTAACAGATGAAGCCATGGATAATTGAATGGTTTTAAAAAAACTAGTCCCTAACTCAGTGTGTAGTTTTATCAGACCGCCAGCAGATGGCAGCAGAAGTTAAGTCGTGACTCTTCATTCTCCCAGAATGACAGACAGGAGTCGCGTCTGTCAGAGTTTCAAAGCTCTAAATGAATATTAACTACATTAAAATAAACACACACACACAAAAAAAAAAATCAACAGTGATTCATATTTTTATTTGGAGCTATGCCTCTTTATATATTTACTTGGATATGAGATATGGGTCAGGGAGATGTTAAAAAATTGAAAAAATTAATAAAGGGAAAGATATTTGAGGGAAAAAATGTTGATATCAATTATTTTCCTTTTTTATTTTAGATTATTTTCCCTTTTTTAAGGGAAAAAACAATCAGTCAAAAATAACATATACCTAAAAAACAGATGGCTTTTTCTTTTTTTTTTAATGATTTAAGTTTGTATTTAAAGTATAATGAAATATATGAAGTAAAGTGTTTATTTTGTTTTGTTTTGAAGTAAATTCAGGTTTATTGGGTCATTTCTTTTCCTAGTCATCTCAATGGCAAAACCATATCTCAATGTCATTTGGGGCTTGTTGGGCCAGTATAGGTTCATCATTATTTTACACTAACAACCACTTCTGGTCTGGAGATGAATAATTCTGATCTACTAATGCAGAATTATCTTTTTGTGAATATAAATGTGTCAGAATTAAAAGACTTGTTAGTGTTTCAAGTCTATTAGACAATGACTGGCACCATCAAAACATTCTAATAATTGGGGATATTAGAGCATGAATGTAAAATGTAAATATTTGTATTATTGATAATTGAAAGAAACCAAGATGTCAAACACCTGTGTTGAAAGCAGGGGTGCAGTCCATCATTTCAGAAGTGAGGGGGACAGAATGTCAAGTGTAATGACATTCTATTCTATTCTACGATCCATGGAAAGAAATAAAGACACACATTGCCCCATGAAAAAAGTGAGGGGGATGAATGTGTATATACGTCCCCTGTTTATTCTATGCCCAAAATTCTGCCTCTGGTTAGAATTTTGCCATTGGCAGATTTTTATTACAAATTATGTTATGGTACGGTGAAGCAAACTGAGGTTAAAGTTGAATTTAAAATGTACTTGAATTTCAGAATGTCTTAGTATTGGTTTGCTCCTATTTGCTGTAGCATCTGACCTTTCACACAAAGGAATTCACATGATAGTGTCACAAATTTGCTTGTTTGAGATGAGCCATCTAGTAAAAATACAATTGTTCAAAATCCCCAAACCTCCTCCAATATCCAACTCAAATGTTTGAATCATATTTTTTTTTAAATGTCCACTCAGACCCCTCATGGACCCCACTAAAGTCATCTTTGCGGTTATGGATGTCCATGCTCTCAACCCAGCATGTATTTTTATGCCATTTTATACATATTTGCACGTAGATAATTCGGTTTTTTGACTAAAGCATGAATTGCGAAGGGAGAATCTCATAATCATCACACGAGCTCTCTATTACTCAGGCCGATGAGTTCAAAAAATGAAAAACATCAGATACGGCGTTATGGATTGATACAAATAGTCGCGCGCGCTGACTTAATGTGTTACTATTTTTAGAACGCCAGTGTTTCCAGGGGAAACCTAATGACGCAATGACGTCAATGCAGGTCAATAGCTGACTGGAGGAATTGAGCGCTTCCGTTAGATTTTGCAGTATCTTCTGAAACATAGAGGGATTTTTGATGCATTCTACACGTCGACATCAGAAAGCTTAAGTGCATAACGTACAGCAGCGTCACCGCAGCTGTAGTAATCCTCGCGCACAATGAGTGTGAGAGTGGGGCTTTTTCTCCTTCTGCTGGACTGTAATGTGGAGTAATGGTGTCTATAGGAGGAAGACCAGGCAGCTTTTGCTTTTTCTCCACCTGAAAGCTCATGCAGTGACTGATGGGATTCACTGGGTGAGATTTACTCCATTCTGCTGCCATCAATGCAGAACATTTTTTTGTTTGTTTGTTTTTTTTTTTTGAGAACAACCAGAAGCGTCTACCTAAAAAAAGGTATTTAAATTTTTCATAAATCATAGTCAGGGTTGATTCTCCAAGGTTCGGAGGATATCAGTTAGTAGTGTAATCCAATATTCATATTCATAAGGTACGCTGTTAAACTCAATGTAATGCATGACAGAATGCGAGTTAGTTGCTCAAACTGGACTGTGAGTGCACGTGATGCAAATGATGAGAACACAGGCAGGTATACAAACATGTATGGTGATATATAAGAATATGATGCCTGTACAATTTTCTTTTGAATAGTTTATTAAGCGTGCGTGCATAATGCCATTCAGTGCACATTTAATGCATCTACAGCTTTTATTCTTACTATGTTTAAGTATAATTATCATCTGACCCTGATGGAGCATCCAAAAGATGCTTGTGAACGCACGAGACATTTTGTTTGGAAAATTGTGCACTATTGTGAACAGATCGTGTGCATGGCTTTACATGCGTGTTGGAGGCGTGTAATTGTATTTGCTGCTGTCATTCAGATGTGGGTGCTGGAAAACAGGGGTTTTGCGTTAGTTTCCTCGTTTGTTCTCATATGTAGGGCGTTACCGACGGGTTCAGCACCACGGACAGTTCCCTGACACTCCGGCACATACACACACTCCATCCATCAGTCACAGATGCTGACACAGAGCGAGTAATTCTCAACATGCAACATCACATTCATAGTTTAAATAAGAATGAAAAGACATTGCTTGTTCGAATGCAGACTAAAGGCAAAGTCAAACAGTCAATCACTGCTTCCCAATCATATAAAAATATATATGCATACTTAGTGCTGTCAAACGATTAATCGCGATTAATCGCATGCAAAATAAAAGTTTTTGTTTACATAATATATGTGTGTGTACTGTGTATATTTATTATGTATATACACATACACTCACATGCAGCATATATTTTGGAAATATTTACATGCATACACATTTATATATTTATATTCTTATATTTCATATTATATATAAATATATTTACTATATAAACATAACATATTTTTCTTAAATATATACATGCATGTGTTTGCATTTATATATACATAATAAATATACACAGCACACACACACATATATTATGTAAACAAAAACTTTTATTTTGGATGTGATTAATCACGATTAATTGTTTGACAGCACTAATTATAATTAACTTCTATAAATCTTGGTGGAATAATGAAATAGATGTGAAATGTAATTTTGCACCTTTCAGGGAAGTAAAAGTAGTCCTGTGTTATTCTTGCAATGCTGTGTAATGCAAATTACACTGAAAACCCTTTAAAATTAACAACCTGCTTAACTGCAGCCATGCATTTTAAAAGCTGTGCCAAAGTTCATTGCATGTTTTTGGCTCTTGATTGTTGATTTGAATTGAATTACTGGTGAACAAAAAATTTGTTGTAAGTCTGAAAACATAATATTTCATAAAAATTAAATTAAATATTGTGACAAGTTAAATGTGTGTATTCCTTATTATATATGTGTATATAATGGATGAAAAAGTACAATGTGCATATATATGATGTATCACGTGTATAATGTAATGCATCTCTGTATTCATATTTAAGTAAGGCCATAATGTGATTGTAAGAGAGAGAGAGAGAATATGCACAAACACACACTATCAAAAAAACATCTAGTCATAAAAGCAAATGGACAAATAATTTTAATCATCAAATCACAGATTTTTCTACTACATAACTATTAAGGCCTGATCTACAGTAGTAGTGTTTCTCAGCAGAACTAGATTCACACACCTCTGTTACACCACGCCTGGGAAATCAGCTAAACAACCTGTTTTAATATAGTCTTTATTATTAGGTATTTAAAAAATCGATTTTTTAAAGACAAAATATGTTTCAAAGAGAGACGTTATCTTTGGATGCTCTTTAATCATAGCATAACAAGTGTCCACCATTCACACTCTACTTAAAGTCCATCATGCTTTAGTTTGACCATTGTATGTAATTGATGTAAATGAACCTTCCCTTTATTTCACTGTATATTTTATCAATAATCAAATGACAGCTGATCATACAGTATTCTGTTCATACAGATCTACCAGAGTGTTTCAGTCTTAGCTAGTGTAACTTGGATCAGTACATCTGAGACTATATGGAGACTCAGTTTTGAATTGGACACATTTGGAAATGGCCCAAATGTACATTTTAATGCTGGAAAACAGAGATTGTATGCAAAGTTTTGTAAATATATATGAATATATAAGCGTTGCCCAGCAGGATACGGTCAGATACCGTATCTAAAGTAACTCTGAAATTTCTCATTATTTTGGAGTAATAATGTTAAACAAAAATAGAGACAGCAAGAACCCTAATAAAAGGCAGTTTATGCATATGGCAGATGTTTTTATCCAAAGTGACTTCAAGTTATTTTATCAGACACAGAAAAGTCATAAGCCTTAGCATGTGGCATTAAATAAATTTGTAACTTTTTTTTTTTTTACATATGTTACTAACCTGAAGGATACCTAAAAAATTGCAAGTAATGAAAGTGTAAACAATTTTCTTTGGTGTGATAAGCTATGCTCTTAAAAATAAAGGTTTCTAAAGCCGGTTTTCGAACCAGTTTTGGTTCCTCAATGATCCTTTCAGTGAACAGTTCTTAAAAGATCCATTTTTTTTCAGTGTGAAGACCATTTTAATAATCTGAAGAACCTTTTACCACTATAAAGAACCTTTTGTGTGGTGGAAAGTTTCTGTTTCTTCTTCATGGAACCATCAATACCAATAAAGAGTCTTTATTTTTAATAATGTAAGCAGGTTACACTGTTGTTCCTTGATTATAGTCAGTGCTTCAGATACAAATCTTGTTAAACCCTTTTTTGTTTGAGAAAGCCCCTCATTCACATGGTTTGTTCTGTTGTTCTGTCATATGATGTTGTGTAAAATATCCCAATATTTATAGTATAAATGTCCCAATTTTCTCATCTTTTGTGCATACTGGTGAAAATAAAGACAACATTTCATACATAAATACTGTTTCTGGTTTTTAATATTGCCAGAAACATGCTTAGAATCACATAACCCTGCTGTTTTTAGTTTGCTTACAAGACAGGTTACACCTCCTTCATAAAGACCTCTAGAATAAGAATGTTGTCACTTTTTATTTATTTACTTTTTTCTAGTGTGGTATTTAACCAAGTTATTGATTAGCAAAATACAAACCACGTTTCACAAGATAATGTTCTCTAAACGAGTTACACACCAGCACTGCATGTTTCCATTGCAATAGGGCTGCTTAATATGGTACAATTACTGCACACATTAATAATTTGTGCTTTTTGTGTTTCAGGTGAATTGACGACTAGTTTCACATCTGGTGCCTGCTCCTTTCCCTCTCTTCCTCTTCCTCTCTGTCTCTCGCTTGTCCTTCACGGGTCTTTTTGCGGTCTGGGCTTGCTGTTCCATAACTCACTAGTCAGGAAGCCCTTACCCCAAAAAGTATCTGTGTGGGGTCCTGACCTCTGAGGATGGGATTTCATGTCTTCTTTCTCTTGGGACTGAGGGTTTGCTCTTTCTGACTCTTGATCTCTACTCTGGACATTTAAATATATGATAACACTATCTATAAATCTATCTATCTATCTATCTATCTATCTGTCTCTCTCTCTCTCTCTCTCTCTCTCTCTCTCTCTCTCTCTCTC
>NW_015555737.1:769685-772239 GCF_001515605.1 Sinocyclocheilus anshuiensis | reverse complement strand
GTCTCTCTGTCTGTCTGTCTGTCTGTCTCTCTCTCTCTCTCTCTCTCTCTCTCTCTCTCTCTCTCTCTCTCTCTGTCTGTCTGTCTGTCTGTCTCTCTCTCTCTCTCTCTCTCTCTCTCTCTCTCTCTCTCTCTCTCTCTGTCTGTCTGTCTGTCTGTCTCTCTCTCTCTCTCTCTCTCTCTCTCTCTCTCTCTCTCTCTCTCTCTGTCTGTCTGTCTGTCTGTCTGTCTGTCTATGAGACATTTATACAGGATGTACAGTACACTTATAGGATATGTTCTTAGTAGGGGTGGAACGGTTCGCAGAAACCGTACAGTTCTCCACACACGGTTCGGCACGCGCTAGGACCGCGGTTCAACTTAAATCTGACAAGATTTTAGACCTGAACAGCACACGCTGATATCTGTGTTTAAGCTAAACTCGTAATAAATAATAAATAGCCGGCTGAACATACTGTATCAGTGCACTGGATCAGCGCATTCTCTTAAAGTGACAGCACTTTCTTAATATTAATCAAACAGCAACAACAAAGAAATCACTCACTGCTCTTGATTGAATAGCTATTGTAACTTTAATAAATATGAATCTTTAATTTATACAGTCAAATATGCAATGCTGTTTTACATTTCATTACTTTATTCAATTTCTGTTTATTTTATTTGTATCTTTACTCTATTGTATTTATTTGTGCTGTTGCTTGTAGTTAGATAGAATATTCTTATTTTCTTTATTTTTATTTGACAGTATAGTTTTTCCCTAAACATAGCACATACCGAACCCTACCGAAACCGTGACTCTAAAACCGTGATACAAACCGAACCGTGAGTAAGTTGGACCATTCCACCCCTAGTTCTTAGACATCAAAACTTACTGTTGCCTTTGCTGATTTGGAGCATGTCTCTGTATGTTATGACCAAATCAGCCACATGGTGGTGCTATTGTCCTTGTAATAATAAGTTAAAGTAATTTTAATAACTTGTCCCATTTTAGATAATAGATCACATTGTGTCTAGCAGCTTTCTAAATCACAGTACTGTAGTGTTCCTGTGTGTGTATGTATGTGTAAATCTATTAAATCTTAAAGGCCTGCCATAGCAAGTGTATCCTCTGGTGCTTCATGCAAACAATGTTGTCTGTATGATAATTATTGTTTATTTTATATTTAATGATTAAATAATTAGACAAAAATATTGTTGAAATAGGTTGTTTGACAGTAGGTAAAAGATTTATTAAATCAAACTGGTCTGAACTGTGTAGGTATTTGGCATGTTGATTGATTGATTGATTGATTGATTGATTGATTGATTGATTGATTGAAAATAATGTCATTTCTACATTTATTATTAGGAAGTATTTTTATTATATATGTAATATCTAAAAATGTTGTATAAAATATATTACATATTTAATATTTACAGTAAAAATATTCAGCGTTTTTTAAAAGTCTATTTTGGTCAACATTTCACAACAGTTTAGATAAATAGTTTCCAGAAACCCAATTTTATAAATGCTTGCAGAGAGTTGGCTGCCTGAAATATTTACTCAGCATATGTTTAACATTAGCTGCTTCTGATTCTGAAACATTTTTTTCCCAGTTATTTAGGGTTAACAAGGTCAAAATGATACTGAACTGACATGTGACATTGTGCTACTTTTTCAAGCAATGTTTACAATCCATGAGCTGTACCACGTCAAATTTGGTAATAACGATTATGACATTTCTAAAGAAATAACATAAATATTGTGAGTGATGGTAGTGATTTTGAAATGCTCACATGGTTCAACTGGAATAATGCGTGTGGTTGCTGGAACCCACAAACCTGGAGATAAGAGATAGCATACATTTACTGACTAAGACTGAGTAAGACTTCATTTATTATGCTCCAATAAAACTCAACTACTTTTCTTTTTATTACTACACTGTCATACAGTTGCTTTAAAAATCAGCATAAAAGCTAATGTATTCCCAAGTGGTCAGGGTTAGGAAGAATGACCCCATTGACCCCTGCTGGTAAATGCCGTAAACACACCAAAAGCATCTTTGTGTAATATATATGTGTATGTACAGTGGTGTGAAAAAGTGTTGGCCTGATTTCTTATTTTTTTGCATGTTTGTCACACTTTAATGTTTCAGATCATCAAACAAATTTAAATATTAGTCAAAGATAACAAGTGAACACAACATGCAGTTTTTAAATGAAGGTTTTTATTATTAAGGGAAAACAAAATCCAAAACTACATGGCCCTGTGTGAAAAAGTGTTTGCCCCCTAAACCTAATAACTGGTTAGGCCACCCTTAGCAGCAAAAACTGCAATAAAGTGTTTGCGATAACTTGCAATGAGTCTGTTACAGCGCTGTGGAGGAATTTTGGTCCACTCATCTATGCAGAATTGTTGTAATTCAGCCACATTGGAGGGTTTTCGAGCATGAACCGCCTTTTTAAGGTCATGCCACAGCATCTCAATAGGATTCAGGTCAGGACTTTGACTAGGCCACTCCAAAGTCTTCATTTTGTTTTTCTTCAGCCATTCAGAGGTGGACTTGCTGGTGTGT
>NW_015555737.1:760592-769331 GCF_001515605.1 Sinocyclocheilus anshuiensis | reverse complement strand
ATATATATGTATATATATATATATATATATATATATATATATATATATATATATATATGTATATGTATATATATATATTTCTTTCTTTCTTTCTTTGTTAATTAAGTAGTTAAAAAAAAAAAACAGCACTGCATACAATGGTTCGATGTTATAGTTAAGACAAGTGTAAAAAGCCCGACTGTGCAGTAAGACAAAGTACACATATTAATTCACTGAATTAACTGGAATATAAGATTAAATACTTAAAACCTCTAAATACTATAAACCTCTTTAATGTATACCAAAGATAACTTAACCCAGTTGTTTGTCATGGTTGAGAACAGTCACTTTGTATAAAAACATCTAAATGACTACTTGCTTACTGTAAAAGCAAAGTTCAGCCAGTGCTTCTTCATTGTGGGTCATTTTGTGGATTTGTGTTTATATTACGAAGCAATTATTTTGTGATACATGACTTATGTTCACGGGGAACTGCAAAGGTGACTAAAACACATAATTTCCTGTCCTGTGTGACGTAAAAAGACGGAGTAGAGCTCGGCAATGATGCCGATCGCAGAAATCATTGCCCAGTCTCAGGCTTTTATGATGGGTCTCGTGGCTCAACTTTGTTTTTCTTTTGTCACACTTTCCGCACTCTCTCTCTTTCTTGTAACTCTACATTATGGATATCTCGTGAGCAGTTCTGAGAAATGCTTGGCCAATCCAAAAAACATCTTATGCTTTTCCAGGATCAACACTGACCTGATCTCCAAGCCAAATTGTCTCTGGAATTTTTAGCTGGTGCTTGGACCGATTTTATTAGCAATTGTCCTGTTTTAATCAGTTCAGTGTGTTGATTCAGAAGAAAGAACTTTTTGTGTGGGAGGCTGAAAAACTGTTTTCGTTTGCACAGCTGTACTACGCTTTAGCATGTAAGCACTTAGCTGGCATGCCTCAGTATAAATTAAATATTGATTGATATTAAATATTAAATACTTTTTTTCTCACAATTCAGAACTGCAAGATGTTAATTCCAAAGAAAGTAAAAAATGTGAGATATAGACTCACAATTGTGAAATAAAAAGTCCAACTTACCTTTTTCTACTTATTCCATGGCAGAAACCTAAAAAAAAAAAAATCAGAATTGCGAGATAAGCTCAGAATTCATAAAAAAAGGTCAGAATTATGAGACATAAACTTACAATTCTGGCAAAAAAAAATCTGAAATGCGAGATATAATCACAGAATTGCGAGATGTAAACTTAGACTCCAAAAAAAACCCCTGACAATTCTGACTTTTTTCCCCTCAGAATTGTGAGATAAAAAGTCACAAATACCTTATTTTATTTATTTATTTAATTCTGTGGCAGAAATGGGTTTCCATATTGCATTGCTTTCGTTTTGAGTCTAAAATTTCCAAATACAGCATTTTTAATTGTTAATTGTAGTAGTTTGATTATGTGAGAACATTTAAAATCATGAATTAAGCTACTATTAAATTAAGGTATTACTAAAGTACTATGATATGCTTGGATAATATTGTAGAATAGCATAAAAATACTATGATCATTCAGTACCATAGGCCTATCATCGCTGAACCATGGTAAGGTGTGTAACTACAGGTAATTTACTCTTCTTCCTTTTTTACATTGTCTGCTGAGCCACAGCGTGTAAAAATACACAATCACGTTTTGTGTGTAAAGTTTGAATGACACAAGGATTCATAGCAGCATTCCTGAACAATCTGTGTTCCTCTCACTCTCAGTCTCTGGAGACCTAGAGAAAACTCCAGCTCCAGAAATAGAAACACACATACAGTTAACCTCCCTAAAATACCAGAAATAGCACACACTACAGGAATAGAAACATTTCCTCTGTGGTCCTGTTCGCTGGATTCCCGTAACTTTGGCTGTGCGTGAAGAATCACGCGCTCATTGTGAATATCGGAAACAAGGTGTCAGGTTTAAAATAATTAATACAAAACAGAGCAGATGTGGCGCAACATCTGGTTAACTGTAATGCTAATGCAAAAGGAGAGTCTGAAATGCTAAATGCACACACAGCTGCACATGTTTAGCTGGACGCATGTGGCTGATCCTTGCTGTGCTGCTGGATGTAGAGTTAAATAATACATACTGGTGAGGACATTTCCCAGTGGTTCGTTCCATTCCAGCAACTCATATAATAAATCATTGCATCTTCCTCCCTTTTTTTCTGTGGAAACCAAATGTTACTCACAGCCACAATTATCGGAATCCAGGTAATACATTCTGAAGAAAATGTAAATATTACTTAGCAGTACAAATCTATCTATCTATCTATCTATCTATCTACAGCAACAATATTTATAGAGCACATTTAAACACAACCAAGGTTGATTGCTCGAGGTTGGGTGCTTTACAAAGAATAAAAACAATAAATAAAAGAAAAGGATAAAAGAAAAGTAAACAGACAAACAGAATACAGCAGGAAACCCAGGACTAAGGAGTGAAAAAAGGGTGAAAATATATGTCTTAAGATAAGATTCAAAAGTACTAATAGATAGAGCATGCCTGATAAAGGGAGGAAGGCTATTCCAAAGCTTCGGACCAGCAGTAGCGAAGGCGCGATCACCACGATTCTGAAGTTTAACTCTGGGAACTATGAGTAGACTAAGGTCACAAGATCTCACGTTTCTAGAAAGCGTATACGAAAGCAGTAAATCAGTTAAGTATTGAGGTCCCAGGTTATTGAGGGCTTTATAGACGAATAGTAAGATTTTAAAATCAATCCTATACTTGACAGTGTAAGGACATTAAAATTAGAGTTATGTGGTCGTATTTTTGCTTCCCTTCAAGCAGTAAAGGGGCTGCATTCTGAACCAACTGAAGACGGGAAATGGAAGACGGAGAAATATCAAAGTACAGTGAGTTACAATAATCAAGCCGAGATGTTACAATAATCAAGCCGAGATGTTACAAAGGCATGGATAGTTGTTTCAAGATTTTTCCTAGATAGAAAGGGCTTAACTTTACTGAGAAGGTGAAGTTGGTAAAAACGACTTGACTACAGCTGAAATCTGTTTGTCACACTCTAAACTGGAGTCAAATAGAATGCCCTAATTCCTAAGGAATCCAAGATCAAAACAGCAATGATTTCCTAGGACCAAACAAAATAATTTTAGATTTGTTTTCATTTAGGTGTAAGAAATTACTTAAAAGCCATAACTTAAGTTTGTTTAGAGAGTATTTGTTATTACACCGTACAGGAAACTTAAGCTGGGTATCATCGGCATATAGATGAAAAGAGACACCATATTTAAAAAAGAAAATTGAAGCCAATTACTTGAAAAACAACACCGGCCCAATGATTGAACCTTGCGGAACACCAAAATCAAGAGGAATGATAGAAGATGAGTAATGCCCTAATCAAACAGTAAAACAACGATTTGACAAATAAGAGCGAAACCACTATTTGAGAGGACAAGAGCCATGAAATAGAAGTAAATCAAGCGTAGCGTTAGTTCTGGCCTCAGTTCTTGCCCAGAACAGAACCATACCGCCAGTCCTAACTGTATGCTAATTGTCAATCATATTTGACGGTAGTGGTCCTGACAGAAATAAAAGAAATCTATCTATCTATCTATCTATCTATCTATCTATCTATCAGTCTGTCTGTCTGTCTATTGCTTGTTCTGTCTGTCATTCTATCATTTTATCTATTATATCATCAATAAAATTTTCTGTTCTTATCTGCTGTTTGTTTGAGAGATTACAGATTAAATTTCAAAAATCTAACAATGAGATATTAAATTAGTCTGTATCAAAACTTTATGTATGCTCCTTTAAATTGATTGTGTCATTTCAATGCATATTATCCAAACTGAAGTTGTGTTGCAAAACTCAGTCAGTGTGTTCAGGGCTCCGTTAACTTGCTTGCAGGAGACACCACAAGATCTGTACATTACAGCAGCCTGACCACCCACAGTTGGGCAGTCCCATGACTCACAACACCAACACCTGACTACACAATATGCTAGATCAATGTTTGTGAACCTTGTTTCTGGAAGACCCAACTCTGCATCTTTTGAATGTTTCTTTTAATTGACACACCTGAATCTACTGATTAGCTCATTAAAGGTGAATTGGCTGTGTAAAATAGAAGGTAAACATCGCTAATGTGCAGTTTTGGGTGAACAGGGATGCTAAATAATGGCAGTGCCATTTGCAGTGGTGGATAGCCAGGTAAGTGAATTTCTTTATGGAAGCTTTTATTCAAATGGGGTCTGCTGAGTGCTGACACTTAGGCATCCATCTGAAATAGCCAGAGAGTCTGTAGAAAGTTTCTGTGAACAAAAATCTCACTGCCACACCATGGTTAGCTAAATGAAATGACTGTGAGATTTCAAATCTCTACATATAGGTTAAAAAATGTATTTATTTAGGAGTTTTAATGTGAAAATCAATCCAACCAGCTTCAGTGTGAATCATAATATTACACATTTGATTCCTAGCTAAAAAATGTCTGGAAAACACACCCTCAAAAAAAAAAAAATCTTTATTTGGAGCCTTCATTTTTAAGAGTGCAAGGGAAATATAACAATTCAAACCAGTTCATCTTGAGAAAATGGTATCACAAAGTTTAGATGTTCAGTGTACTTCATGGAACCATACGCCAATAAAGAACCCTTATTTTGTAAAGAGTGTAACTGGCACCAGAACTGGTCTGTCTAGTTCTAATATCTAATTTGAAAACTTTTGTGTTTAAATCACACAACTGCAGCTTTGCACTATTACAATATTTATATTCTTTCCCAGATATTCTCCACTCCATCTGTTCAGCATTCATTGCTATATTAAACGACACAGCATAGTGGCTGGCCCTGACTGTCAATGTTGTAAAGCTACCATTAACTGGCAAAAGACCAGCAGGAAATTCATGCTGGTCATTTCAGCAGGGAACATATTTGTTCTGTTGCACTGTTTAAACTAATAATACTACATGTACTAATATATTTCCAAAGTCTATACCAGGGCTGTCCAAACTCGGTCCTGGAGGGCCGGTGTCCTGCAGAGTTTAGCTCCAACCCTAATTAAACCCACCTGAACCAGCTAATCAAGCTCTTACTAGGACACCGGCCCTCCAGGACCGAGTTTGGACAGCCCTGGTCTATACACACAGTATGCATTTGTATAAGGATCTACTCAATAAGTGGGTGTGAAATTGTTTTATTAGTTTGGAGAGTTCCTCAACAAAGTGCATCCCTTGGGGACAATTCTGTTGTAAGACAATCTTGTTTTACAAGCTACAAATCCATAGTGAATTGTAACGCATCTCACCACAGTCACCATGTGATCAGTATGTATTACAATGACAAATATTTGTAGTACATGCGTGTGTGAGATGGGTTTGTGTTGTGCTTGAGGTGCCAGCGGGGGTGTTTTCCCCCCTCATGCTGTTCTGCACTGGGAGAATCAGGGAAGGAAAGGCTGAGGTGATTCACACATGAGTCAACAGCTATCAGCTATATAAGCCTGACCACTCATGGAGCCTGGGCATCATACAGACCTCAGATCGCAAAGGTAAGTCTCCACTCATCACCACTCTCACACTATCTGCAGCTCTGATACTCTGGCGTTCTCACTAATGATGTGGATTTTATCATCTAACTTTACATTTATAGCCTTTAAATTGCTATTTTTATCATTTACATTATGGAGAAACGAAGTTTAAGATTCCACACAGGGAATAAAATGAAGATTACGGTGATTTTGGAATGAAGCAATCATTGTTTATACAAGGGTAACGTGTTTTTTTATGAATTTACCAGATATTGAAATCCAAACTTGGGCACAGAGGCTGTCATTTTGTTCATTTGGAAGTGAGATTGAACATAGCAGAAGGCTTAATTGCTTCTATCTATCAGACTGAAGAGGCCTGGGCTTTGCTGGCATGCTCATTGTGAGGGATACAGGCAACTTTAATGTGCAAGGAATTCACTTTTTAATGTTGTATAATTTTATTGGACAGTCCGTTTTAATTTGAATTAGCAGTATGACTTGAGAGAATCTGATATCGGAAATTAAGTGTCATGTACAATCCAGATCAACAGAAATATCAAGTCAGGATTTCAAGATTGCTCAATGATTAAACACCGCTTCAGGACTTTACCGTTTCTAGATAGAAAATACACTTTTGTAATAGATTTTTACTGCAAGTGATTTCTTAATGCAGTTTAGAAAAATGCATATATTTAAAAAATGTAGCATTTTTCAAATAAATTGTATTTAGGGATGCAGATTTAGCCTAAATTAAGCTGTCATTCTAGAACTAGTTAGCTAGGGACCAAATCCATTCGCTTTGTATATGCACACTATTGTTGTACTTTTTAGTAAGGATGCATTAACAGGATGCATTTTAAAAGTGCTTTATTTTTTTATTATTATTTATTTTTTCTATTCCTCAAATGGAAAATAAAAAACTGTTTCCATAAATATTTGGTACAATTGTTGATGATAAGATATATTTCTTGAGCAACAAATCCGCATATTAGAATCATTTCATGCTCGCGTGACACTGATGACTGGAGTAATGGCTGCTGAAAATTTAGTTTTGCCATCACAGGAATAAATTACATTTTTAAAACTTATTGTAAAATCATTTTAAATTGTAATATAATTTCACAAGACTACTGTTTTTACTGCATTTTTTTTTTTTTTATTAAAATATTTGAATAGATATTCAAAATAATGCTTGTTTTATTTCAGCAGGTATTGCTGCTCTGTTGCAAAGTTAAAGACCACTCAACACAGGAAGCATGTATTTTCCAGTTCTTCTCTACCCCTGCATTTTGGGCATGCTCAGTCTGGTTCATGGCATTCCCATTCATCAGGATAGCCTGAAAAACTTGGTCAAACCGCAGGCAGACACCATCATCCTCAGAATCAAGGATCACAATGAGAAGGTAACGGTTAAAACTCAGTGAACTCGTTTGCAAGGCTTCTGTTCTGTTAAACTCAATGAGATGATTCATATAGCCGTGCTCATTTGTGTCTTCTCTCACAGCTGAAACTATCTCCAAAGCTCCTCATTGGCGATCCAGAACTTTACCCTGAGGTTCCTGCTGATAAACCCATCCAAGGTCTCGGGTCTATCGTGGACACCGTAACTACCTTCCAGAAGGTTCTGCAAAGGCTGCCCAAGGGGCATGTGAGCCAGATACGCAACGATTTGTTCACACTCCTGGGTTACCTGAAGGATAGAATGATATCTATGCGTTGCACACTCAAGGAGCCAGCTAATGAGAGGTCACTGGACGCTTTCTTGGAGAGCAATGCCACCCACCACATTACTTTTGGGTACTTGGCTTTAGACAGACTGGAACAGTTCATGCAAAAGCTGATTGTTAATCTGGACCATTTGAAAAGCTGCTAATTTGCTATTATTGTAGCATTAAAAATATGCTATTTATTATATTTATTTAAATCCTTGTATATTTATAGTCCAAAGCAGCATTTCATTTTAAAACGGGAAGCTAAAAACACTGTCGCGATGTCATGGCATGCCAAACAATCTGTCCTTACTATGTAAACACTAGCAATCTGATACCTGCACACATTGCCATGTCACACTTCATGCTGTCTGCAGGATGACATCAGCATTTGCTGAGCGTGCTCTGTGATGTCACTGTGTTTACCAGAAGCAAGGAGGTCAGACTCTGCTGGGAAGCTGGAATCATGTTCCCATTTTACTTCTTGCTGCAACACCAGCATTGTACACTCTCAGGAAAAAAGGTACAAAAGCTGTCACTGAGGTGGTACCTTTTCACAAGGTATGAATATGTACCATTACGGTTCTATGTACTTTTAAGGTACTTGTATGCGCCCTTTGAAAGTGTACTGCCCCAGTGACTGATTCTGTACCTTTTTTTTTTCCTGCTGGATTTGGGGGGGGTCTCATATTTTCCTACACCGTATGAATCTATGCACTTTGAATATCCTGACTATTGTTATTAGTTTTGTGTATTGATGCATTTTTTTTATAAAATGTTACCAATAAAATAAATTCTAAATTACATGGACACTTTTGCTATTTATTGTGGCTCCATTTTATGCCAACGCAATTTGCGTATGTTTATGGTCATTGCATCTTTTCCCAGTGGAACCAAAAATGATAAATGCAGCAGTGGAATGTTTTTAAAAGATAAATATATCATCAACAACAGGCTTTCTTTCACTATACACTATACCTGTCTTTTTAAAAAAAATATATTGCATCAAATATTATTTGCTGAGATTAAAGGGGTCATATGATGCGATTTTAAATTTTTCCTTTCTCTTTGCCTTTCTCATCTGTATAAGTGTTACAAGCTCTTGGTGCATAAAGAAGATCTGTAAAGTTGCAAAGACTAAAGTCTCAAATCCAAAGAGATATTCTTTATAAAAGTTGTCAACCACGCCTACCTAAAACGGCTCGTTCTAACACGCCCCCACATGTCTATGTCACGATGTGGGAAGATTTGCATAACACCGCCCAAATGTTCACGCAAAGAAAGAAGGCATAACTTTGATTCTCACTGTAGTATTGTTTGTTGTTTGGCCTTCCAAAAGAGGACGATATCGCTTCGTCATGCCTGGGGCTGATCCGTGCTGGTCGCTGAGGAAATGCATCAACTTCGTGCTGTGGATCGCCGGATCGGCTTTCACCGTGGACGAAGCGGAGTCCAGCCCGGGGTCGTCACATGTGGTTGCCGCTCCTTCGTCGAATCCGCCGGGCGTGCCG
>NW_015555737.1:759083-760152 GCF_001515605.1 Sinocyclocheilus anshuiensis | reverse complement strand
TCTGTGTGCATTGAATTTATTTAATACACGAGTTTCACAATTTGAGTTGAATTACTGAAATAAATTAACTTTTCCACAACATTCTAATTTATTGAGAAAATGTTTTTTGAACCTTAAACCGCATAAACACATTACACCAAATACACAAAATAATGTTATTTTAACAACATCATGACCCCTTTAAATTATTTATATTGGTCATAAGCAACCCTGCTCTAGACATTTTACTCATTACAAAAAAACACAATCTGCTGTTGCTATCAGTGTTGGATGTTGGTATCATTTATTTTTTTTATACAGCAATAAAAACAAGGTTTGTCAGACTTTATCAACAAGGGTGCATTACATAACTTCTTTAACAAGGGATGACAGGAATTGGCCACTGGCATTTAAATCCGGTCCACCTGTTATCAAAGTTTGAGGAGAGTAGTTAAAATAATGACAGCTAAACTATGTAGGCTAAGTCCATATTGACAACAGTTGATGATTCATCCTGTCTACAAAAGCTGTTTGTAATGTTTAAAAAACAGAACAGCAGGATACATGAAACTTGGCGTGGAACTCTCTTGACAAACATATGTAGTTCAAAAGACATCCCCACAAAACAGTCTGTTACGTATTAGAACCATCTCTGCATTCTGTTATATCTATAAAGGAAATACTTCTGAGGCAAACAAACATCACATCATGAAAAACTGACTTTTTCCGTTTTAAAAACTCAAAAGTATTAAATTTAGTCCTCCTCTGAGGTTTTCAACATTTTTCACATGTTCTTTCAGTCTCACATGTTCAGCTGAACCATTTGCTCTTTTTGACTGCAGTCTTAGTATTTGATGTTCCCATTAGTTTCTTTTTGTACCGGTTCACCAATGTGTCAAAGCGGACATCCTCTCTGTTCTGGAACTTTAGTTTTGCAGGTTTGGTATTCTGCAACAGAATAAATACACATAATAATTACAACAGATAGATAACAACGGGTTAAACTGATGGTACATCCAAAAAGTACACATCTAATACTGTTCAACACCACAAAAAAAAAAAAAAAAAAAAATCCCTTCACTGGTTTTTT
>NW_015555737.1:749424-759018 GCF_001515605.1 Sinocyclocheilus anshuiensis | reverse complement strand
CCAAAAAAAAAAAAAAAAAAAAAATCCATTCACTGGTTGTTGATGTTTGTAAATGCCGCGATTAAAGACGCCGCTTCAGAGTTCCTACTGCTGGTGCGAATGCAACCAGGAAAACAGCCCGAGGGAGAAATTGGTTCTCTAGGAACGACCTTGCTGGCTAGTTCCTAGAACTACATGGTGCAAAAGTGCCATATATATAGCTCTTGCAGTGATTACAGTTCCCACAAAAATAGTCCGTTTTAATCAGTTTTCAATAATGATAAGAAATGTTTGCTAACCACCAAATCAGCATATTATAATAATTTCTGAAGGATCATGCAACGCTGTAGAGTGATTCAAATTCAGCTTTGCCGTCACAGGAATAAATTTTAATAAAAAATGTGTATATTTTAATTAGGCTGTCAGTTTAATGCGTTAATTAGTTATGAAAAAAGTAACACGATTAAAATATTTTAACGCAGTTAATGCACTGGCCCCGCCCCCAGACCTGTACATCATCTTACATTTCATACAGTTGACAAATATGATGCAGGGCAACAACTCCATAAATGCAGTTATGCCCTAAAATTCAAGATATTGGGGCAAAAAATGTCCCTGTATGAGTTTTAGTCTCATATTTATATCATATGATAAGCGAAATTACACGAGCCGCGAGAGCAATATGACACAAGTGCAGTTTTTGTCCCAAATATCACGAGTTTAAATGTGATTTTATACAACCGTTCAGTACAAGAAGTTAATCTAGTGTTATTGTCTGTTTTTTGCACAATTTTGCCAACAAAAATATCTATAAAGCCACAGCATAACTGTTGGGTGTCTCTGAGCAACACAGTGCTGATTCGTTTCTGAATTAATCTGCGTTTTGAACGAACAGGTGAACCAATGATTCAAAGGTCCATTCATAAAGAGAGCTGTTTACTTCATTACTGAATGGAGCAGCCGTTTGAACGAATCGAATGAATAAATCAATGACTCAAAGACATTTACCACCACCCGCTGGCAGTTTCAGTTTTTTATTTAGAGTATCATTTCATTATTATTAATAATAATAATAATAATAATAATAATAATAAAACATTAAAGGGAGAGTTCAACCAAAAATTTAAATTCTGTCATCATTTACTCGCCCTCATGTCATTTCAAACCTGTATGATTTTCTTTCTTTTGCACAACATAAAAGAATGTATTTTGAAGGCTGTTGGTAACAAAGCTGATTTGGTTATCAATAACTTTCATTGTATGAACAAAATTCTGAGATGTTTCTCATTTTCTCTCTTCTTTCATGTTCCATAGTTTATGTTAGGCCATTGTAGCCTAAATGTTTATGTGTAATAAATTTTACGTTGAATCAAATACAATATTTCTTTCTAAAGCTACTATTTGTAATATCTACTTGATAATTTCTCATTAAACACAATAATAGCTTTAAATTATCTTTAGTGGGTAATTTTACAGCCAAATTTAATTTGCGATTAATTAATTGGCACATCATGTAATTAATGTAACTGACAGCACCAATTTTAGTATAATAATAATAATTATAATATATATAATAGAAAACCAACATTTTAAATAATAATAATAATAATATATATTTCTATTAAGCATATAATTTATATAATATTCAATTTAAGTAACTATCTCTCTTCAATTCTTTGGCTTACCGGTTTCCTGTTCGTGCTGGATTTCTCAATGAAAGTAGGCCCCTTTCTCTCTTTCCTGCTGGGCACTTTCTTCTGTTTCTTGGGTTGTACCATGGGTTGTTTCCCTTTATCACGTTTCCTGAGGAATAGTGTGAGGGTCATTGTACATTATAGTTTTTTTTTTTTATTGTTGAACCAATGGTGCTGGTTCCATTTTGAGTTGTACCTGATCTTTGGGCCTCTGTGTGAAGGCATGTGCAGAACCTTGGGCCGTTTTTTGCCGTCCTTCAGTTCTACATGCTCCACCTCTGGTTTGGTCATAAAGCCGCTGTACTGGCTTCCTTGTTCCTTCTCCTGTTTAACAACATTAGCTGCATTTCCTTTCCTCAAGGGTCCTTTCTTCTTCCCAGAATGCTGCTGCGGCAGTTGCTCTCCTTTTTGGCTACTGCCTTTTTTGAGTTGCTTCTGTGGAAAAACATCAATTTTGACAATTTAATTTAAGCCATTTAATTTTGACATTTTCAAAACGTCACATTGAAAGGAAACCAAGATGCAGCTGAGCCTCACCTTGCTGTTTTCCAAACGAATGGCTTTAAGTTTCAGCTTCCTTCCATCCTCCAGAGAGAACTCCACTATGGGTCTCTGATGGGAACAACACAGGAAATTACATCATCAAACATTCATACTTCACCACTGGTCTTTCTCAATCTTCAGCTGTTGCTCAATGCTAAATCTTTTTCTGATTTATATTAAGTGAAACAGCCATGAGTCTTGGCCACAAGTGTTTGGGAATAGAACGATTCATCTTATTTTTGAGAAGTTACATTCAATACAGACCAAAACACATTCCATTGAGTGTCAGAGGAATGCATGTTTATAGGACGTGTGGAAAGATTGACAGACAAAATGTGATTTGATTCGTTCTTTAGTGCGTTCCTTTGTCCTCTTTTGCAAAACATTGAAGGGCCACTGCTGTGAAGCTGGCAATAAAGCCCTTAATAACAGGCCCTCAAAGTGTGTTTACACACCAGCAAGCTATAGCTAATATCGTCTAACACCGTTCCCTAATGCAATAACCCTGAACATACTTCTAGGAATTAAGACAGACACCTCGGTGGCCTGTTTGCCTTTCTAGGAATAAATCGACTTGATAGAACAAACAGGTTATCAAATATCCTTTTTTTCTACCAGTGCTCTCAGCAAACAGTGAGAATTAGTTTCCAAATAAGGCCTGATTCTGGGATTTGAACAACAGCGAATTTGTAGTGGTCTACCTTTTGGGGTCCAACGATGTCTGGGTTGTTGTTGAGGTGACGTAGGGCTTGTAGAGCATGCTCATGCTCATTAAACGCCACAAAGCCATATCCCAGAGACTTGCCGATCACCTGACCATGAATAGGCTTCTTGTCATACATCACACGACACTGTAGGCACATATATACAGATATATACAATCAGGAATTCTTGTTATATATGCAAAAGTTATGGCATAAGTTAACAAAAACACTGATGTAAGTTATGCAGTTAAAGATGATGTTGGAGATTTCAGTCATTTAGGTACCACAGGGTTTCTGCAGGTTTTCTGAATGTAAATTTAAGACCTTTAAGTAAAGAAAATTTATGGAAAAAATTGAATGGAACACAATGTCAATATAGTCTCTAAATGTAAAGCTTCAAATTTTGAAATTACAACTTAGGTATAGATCTCAATTATGTTCAAATTCATTTTACCCACCAAAAAACTACTTCGGCTTCCAACCGCTAAAATATGGAAATAACTTTCACTGTACCTTCTGCTCACACTGCAAAAAAAGTGATGTTCTTTATCAGTATTTTGTCTTGTTTTGCAGTGCAAAACATTCTTACATCAAAATAGATGTAGTCTAAACGTCTTTTCGTTTTTAGAGAAATTGATCAAAATGTAAAACATTAAAAAGAATTCATTTTTAAATGTTACGATTTAAATTGTATGATTAAATTTTAAAGTTTATGATCAAAACAAGAACAAATATCTGCCAATGGGCTCATAAAAATCTACTTCAAATGGAAAACATGTTTTCATACACCAACAGATCTTTGTTCTTGTTTCAGGCATAAACTTAATTTTGTTCAATTTCTCAGAAAACTAGGGTTCATGTGTTTAATTTGCATCTCAAGTAAATGTATCTTGATTTAAAGATGTTTATATATTTGTATTGAAAAACAAATACACTGAGGAAGCTTCTTTTTTTTTGCAGTGCATGCAACATTTTAATTCAATGACTTTACAAATGTATTTTATTTACTTTAGATTTATTTATAATTTAGAAAAATTATTTATATATAATATTTGCTTTTAACATTGATCTTTTTCAGACATTCAAAATTACTGATAGGCAGAGAGAGAGTTTCTAATTGGCAAAGCCTATCACAGAGGCTGGGTAATTTCAGTGATATCTTTCAGGTCGTAATGATATTTTGTGTCTGGCATTACTCAAGAACTAAATAAACACCACCTTAAACCTATGGGCAACCACAAGGTTGTTGGTTAGAACCCTGCAAAAGCTGTTTCATGAACTACAACAACTGTGCCTTTAAATAAGACTTTCTTGGATGACTAACTAACACACTAGACAGTGAAACCTCCTGATCCTACCCAAATAACATAGCTCTCTGCCCTCTAGTGTTTCTAGGAAGAAGTGTGAGAATACTACTTTATTTATTTATTCAACATTGTTTTGAATTTTGGTTTGCTATTAGTTGTTTTTTTCTAGCACTTGGAAGAGAAAAGCGTACTTTACCTCAGTAATGCGGACCCCTTTACCACCAGCAGCAGAGAGGCAGAGCTTTTGAAGTTTCTGTTGATCCACATTCTTAGGCAGGTTATGAACACACAACCGTGTTTTAGACACATAAATGTTCATGTCCTTTAACTTTGCCCTTTTCAGCTCCTCAAACTGACAACACAACAAACAAAAAAAAATATGTTAAACGGAAAACATGCAGAAGAAATACACTTTGGCCCCCTTTACACCTGACATCATTATAAAGCACTTAGAGCAATATAGAGTAACAGATAAAATAGATCACTTATTTTGTATCTGCCAAAGTGACAGAAAGCATCTTGAAGAATTTTTTTTAATTATTATGTTTTATGTTTAATTGACAATTTTAAGTGTAATGTATAATATGTATGTGCCATCTCTCATTTCGAGTGGGAAAGTGCAATCAGATCTCCAAGTAACAATAACAAAGATCATACAGCCACCGTCCGGATACAAAGTGCTTATTAATGCCAGGTTTAAAGAGTGCCTTTTATTCGCTCAGGAATATGAACATAAGTGAAACAGCTTTCAGTATTGATTTGGATTTATAAAATTCAATGTATTTATTATTAAAATTGAAATTGAGAATCATTTTCTTTCACTGAAATAAAGATGAAATAAAACGTAAATATTAGATGAAATTTTTTTTTAAATAATAGTAAAAAAAAAAAATTTAAATGTTGCCTTGGCACTAAAATGAAATACTAAAATGTCTCAAATTAAAATGTAAATAAAAACGTATTAAAGCCACATAAAATATTTGAAACAAAAAATAAAGATGACAAAAGCAAATTTACTAAACTAATAAAAAACGTAAAAATTAAGTAATTAGTTAAGTAATCCACGTAAATAAAATTAAAGAATTTAAAATAACAATAAATACTATTATACATTATATAATATATATATATAGACAGATAAACAAATAAGTAATAACAATGGTCAGTCAAATTCGAGAGATAATAATGAAAAAGATGCCCAAAATCACACTCTTAATACTCACTCTTGTCCTCTTGGCCAAGTCAGTTTCTGAAACTCCCTCTGCAGACTTGGATCCAGGACGAATCACTGGAGAAAGTTCAAGAGGTAACAGGTTAAATCAGGTGCACATATGCGCTTCACTGCTATTAGCTAACCCAATTTAAGCTCTGTTATTGGTCAGCTGACTGGCAGCATTTTGAGTCTGGCTTTACTCACAGCCCTCTCTGGCGAGGTAAAGGTTCCTGGAGCCTGTGTGAGTTTTCACTTTCTTGTCCTTGAATTTGGTAGCGTCTTCTCTGTTTACTGCAGGCAAAACGTTCAATCTCCTGCCATCAACCCTAATGCCACCAAACTGAAATGCACATATGCATCAGCACAATAATCCTGTGTTTACTGCCTGGTATAATGCAGAGTAATTCTTACAACAACTGCAGGACAACGAACTCACCTCTTTTTCATCTTCAGCAGCAGCAGCGATACATTTGTCTGCCACTTCTTTACTTTTGAACTGAGCAAAAGCACAACCTAAACACAGACAGACATGGAAAAAGAGAGACTTACTTTAAAGAAAGAACTCTGATTCCATACAGGCCGGGGTTTTGATGACTGAAGCTACCTTTTGAATATCCTGTGTCTACGCTCATCACCACACGAACGTATTTTAGCTCACCAAACTGCAACAACACTTCTTCCAAACCCTCTTCATCTGTGTCAAAGGCCAGATTTCTAACAGGACCCAAATTGAAGATATGTCAATAAAAATATGAATTCCTACATACAAAAACGTCTGTTATTGATTATAAATACAACAAGAGAAGTTCCTTATATGATTATCACCTGATGAAGATGGTTCTTCCCTCATTCACATCTGAAGGAAGAGGGTCTCTCTTCTTCTTTGGAGGAGCTGAGGAAGGAGATTTACAGAGAGTCATTTATAGACATAAAAAAAAAAGTTAAAACGTTAAAATTAAGGTAATAACATTTTCTAAAACAGAAAATATTATTTAATTCTGAATATATATAAAAACTACAATTTCAATCATACTAAAACAACACGATATAGTATACAGGTCATCCTAAAATAACACTGCTATAAATAAATAAATAAGTTACTTTTTCCCTCAGCGTCGTCGGAGTCATCATCATCATCATCGTCGTCTTCAGGTTCACTGGCATCACTGTCTGTCTGCTGAGATTCAGAGTAATTTTCGGCATCATCCGCTTCACTACTATTGGCTTCATCATCATCATCATCCTCGGACCCCTCTTCTTCTTCTGACTCAGAGTCATCCTTTTCTTCCTGTAATGTGGGCCTTAACACAAGACAGACCTTATGTTCAATTCACTGAAATCATCTTCACACACTTTAGATTTGTTGCACTTCCTGTACTTACTTTTTCTTGGCCTCTTTTTCTTTCCCATCAGCTCCTGCACCTTTAGAATTCACATTCTCTTCTTTGATGGTTCCTACAAGATATCCAGATACACTTCACTACAAAACCTAGAGGGTAGATGCACCTTCAAAGCTTTTTACAACTACATCCACATAAATAAATGATGCTTATGGAGTTTAAATGAAAATACACATTACCAGCTGCTCCCGCTGATTGGTTGGCGAGATACTTGTCTTTTGCAATGGCCCAGTCCACAGCCACCTGTCTGTCTGTGAGAAAGGATTTAATAGCATTTTATCATACTAAAAGTCAGTATAAACACCTAGTCAAAAGTTTGGAATGATTAAGATTGTTTTCATGTTTTTGAAAGAGGCCTCTTCAAGGCTACATTTCTTTGGTATACAGTATAACAGTAATATTCTGAAATATTATTGCAATTTAAAAATCTGCATTAATATAGTAGGCTTGCTGCGATAGATGGTGTTTTCGGTTATACCGGTGTTTAAACAACAAGGGAAATAATGCAAACAATGCTAATATCTAATTGTTTTATGTAATTCTTTGGAAAGCAGCTTCTTAATAGGCTTGCTGCGATAGACGGTGTTTTCGGTTATACCGGTGTTAAGCCGCAACACCGGTTACGTCATTTGCCTACCGCGGCACCGTCGTTTTGATTTTTTTATAGTAACAAAAATCATTTAGCCTAGTTCAGTTAGAGGACAGATACTTTTAAAAACTAAACGCCCAATGCAGCGTGCCGAACCATGCGTGAACGACAGTGCGCCACGGAGCAGGAGTCAGATTTTATTTATCACGTTTGTGTAGCCTAAGTAATTTGTTATTTTATTAGGCATATATGGTGTATTTTTATTCGTTTTGTTAAGAAAAGTTATGAGTTTGACGTTGTTGCTTGAATTGAATCAACGCCGAATTGCCGCTAATTCGAAAAGTGAAAGTAAAATGCACACAGCACTTTTACAAGCCATTTGAAAGCTAAGAAAAGAGGGAAACTCAAACGAACTAACACCCCCCTCCCACCCCAACGGTGATACCGGTATTACCGGTGTTGTCACACGTCGATTAACCGGTGGGAAAATTTCCTCACCGTCACAACCCTATAATATAGTTTAAAATGTAATTTATTTCTGTGATAGAAAGCTGAAATTTCAGCAGTCTTCAATGTTAAGAGAAGACTCACCTTTGATCTCCTTCAGGTTCATCGCAGCCAGAGCTTTTCCAGCTTCTGCCATATTCTTAAACTGCACAAATGCAAAACCTCGCTTCTTTCCATCTGCACAAACATGATGCCATCAAAATAAGGTGGATGGCCATATGAAAAAAAAAAAGGTAAAAAGAACCTAAGAAATACTTAACAGTCAGATGCACTTGTTGGACAAACGTTTACCTGGTTTTAAGGGAATCTTGGCATCCATCACTGTTCCAAACTCAGAGAAGATCTGTTTTAAATCATCTTCTTCACACTGCATATAAAGCACATCAGTTCATGAGCCAATATCACATTTCAAAAGTCAAAACTGCGCATTTATCCTTTATGCAACATCAGTATTTAGTTGACTTACCTTAAAACTGAGATTTCTGATGATCAGTCGAGCTTTCAGTTTGTTCTTCTTTATGCCTGTACTCTTTGCAGGTCTTTTGGTTTCTGTTGGTTCATGCTTTGGATTCTTTTTATCTTCTGAGTCTGCATGAACAGTTCAGACTCATTTATTACAGACAGAAAAAGAGTGTTAAAAACAATCCAGGAGTAAAATATAAGCATAAACATCTAACCTCCTTCTGTTTTTACTTTCTTCTTCTTTTTCTTATTATCGGGCTTTTTCTTGGCCACAGTTACAAATATCTTCTCGCCGTCATACTCTCGGACTTCTTTTATGGCCCGCTGTGCATCATCTTCCATTGAGAATGTAACGTATCCAAAGCCACGACATTTTTCAGTCTCTGCAAACAACACACATTAACATTACTATTAAACCAAGAGACCACTAATACAGGAAATTCATGTCTATACATTTAATTTGACATTTGTGATACATTTTTCTTCTCATGTTTGATGGGTCGAAAAAGAGTAGTTGATGTACACTACCCTTCTAATCTTTGGAGTTAAGAAATTAATTTTTATTCAGCAAGGATTCACAAAATTGACAGTAAAGGCGTTTCTAATGTTATGCTGTTCATTGAACTTTCCATTCAAAGAATGAAAAAATGTATCATGGTTTCCACAAAAATATTAAACAGCACAGCTGTTTTCAGGATTGATAATAAAAAGAAATGTTTCTTGAACATCAAATCAGCATATTAGTAGTGGTGCTGAAAATTAAGTTCTGCCATTCCAGGAATAAATTACATTTTTAAATATACTGAAATAGAAATGTGCTTTCAAAATTGCAGTATTTCATTTACATCGATCAAAGCATAAGTGACTTATTTCAAAAACCTTTTTAACTCTTACTGACCCACAACTTTTCTTAAGTGTATTGTTCTACTTTAACTACAGATACTTTTATGCCTCAGAGATTAGTTTTTAATTAAAATGTATTCTATATTAAAATCACAATATAACAAATTTTGAAAACATTATATCATGCTTTCAGTTGTTTTCAAATGCTTTTTATTTGTAGATTTTATATTTATGACCCTTGTCCCAGAGATTAATCTAAACGAAGAGTATAACAATTTTTGTATTAATAATACTGTATTGTAAATATAATAACCACTATTTTTGACAAGTAATTGGGTACCTGGAGAGAGAGA
>NW_015555737.1:743720-749288 GCF_001515605.1 Sinocyclocheilus anshuiensis | reverse complement strand
GAGAGAGAGAGAGAGAGAGAGAGAGAGAGAGAGAGAGCGAGAGCGAGAGCGAGAGAGAGGTCATTTGTATTACTGACAATTTTTTATGTCACAAATATGATCAACACTCAAACCACTATATTTTAAAACCGTTCAATCTTACCTCTGTCCCTGACAACAAAGCAATTCTTCAGCGGTCCTATTTCAGAGAAAACCTCAGTCAGGTTTTCATTGGTGGCTGTTGCAGGTAATCTCCTGACAAATAAAGTGACTGCGGGCATTTTCAACACGAGTTCAGCTCGACTGTTCTTCACAGCCAGCAAACGTCTCTAAAACAGCGCCCTTGATTACAGACTCTGGCAGATATTGTCATATACAAGTCGCGATAACATTAAAGATCTTGTCATATGAATGTCTGTAAACAGAGCGATAGCAATAAGGCACGTGTTCTCACATGTTACTGCTCTACAGGAAGTTGTCAAGGTGGAGATTCTTCGTTTGTGTGGCACTGCGCGCTATGGAACAACACTGACACCTGCTGGTCTGGAGAAGCATTTCTGGCAAGATCTTTTCCGAGTAGCGACAATGCTGACATGTCACGCCCAAACAAGATGCAAAATCAGCATAAAAGTAGTCCGAACGACTCGTGTGCATATATTTGTTAGCTTTGTGGAAGGGACAGATCGTTAGTCGAGAAACGGATCAACTGATTGATTGACTGAAAAGATCCGAATGAATATTTGCATTGAACCACTTTTTATAGTGATTTTGCGTCACCATTCCACAAAACGACACGAGGGTGCAAGTAATCACAGAACTTTTCATTTAATTATGTTTTATTATCATTATGATTGTGTTTGCTGATAAAAATGTATATATTTTATACATGTTTTTTTTTTCCTCCTAAATTTTAAAGGGGAAAGACTGTGGCTAGTTTCTACGGAGAACTAGTTCTGCAAACAAGACAATGAGGTAAATTTTATTTGCATCTACTGCGTGCTAGTTTAATTTTTTAAAATACATTTTACATATAGTTAAAAAAGAGAGTCGGATTCAGCTGCTTTTATCATTAAATCTTTCGAGTATATCAATGTCTTTCTGCTCTTGGTCACTAGAGGGCGACAACATCTATTCAATTATTTAATATCTTGTTGCCATGATTTTGCATACTGTAGGATGCATCAAAAAAATCACAGAAAAAACGTAAACAGTAATGGTAGTAATTATCAATGTTATTTTTAATAAATGTATTAATAACTTTGTATTGTACAGATATTGTTTAAATATGAAGTGGCTGACATAATATTCTATTTCCTTTAAGCTTCGCTCCATGACAGTATGTCACAGACGTCTTCTGTTTGGCTAAAATCAGTGCTCTGAAGTAGGAACCTTGGAATTTTCTGTAAGTTTTAGTACACATTGGTTAATTGTTTCAGATGTGACCAAGTCAAAATGTTTGTCTTAACACAATATAGGCTACTTTCTTAGGTTAATTCTCTCTTTATTTGTGTTGGTATACCTGATCATCAGACAGACACCATGCTTTGTCCTCTTGTTCTCCTTTGTCACCCTTTCCTGTAATCCCGTCTGGTAAGTGTCTTAGCCCAAAGTGTGGGTTAATCTACCTCCGAAGAACAATTACCAAGATGTGTGCGTAGTGTGTTCATTAAAAGGCTGCTGAGGGTTTCATCATCTCCAATATGGAGGGGACAAATGCATTCACATGACACAATTGTCTTTTATCTGACCTTGGAGAACAGAAAGCAATAGAGAAGAGAGAGAACTCACCAGCAGAGCAAATGTTCTTTTAGAGAGAGTGAGAGAGAGCAAGAGACAACAGTGGCATAGCAGAGACTGGCTCCAGGCCCAGTCACACAATCGCCCAGCAGAACGGATCTTACAGCACGCAGTGTGATGAGTGTGTTTGTGTGTTTTCTTCGGATACACCCGTCTGTAAGTATCAGCGCAACCTTCTTATCATACAGTTTGCATATAGATAGTGTGCATTATTTATTTGAAATCTATAAATGATGCACGAAGGAGACAGTGGTAATGCTGTGGATTGGGTTACTGCATTTCATCGGTTTAAATTTAGATTCTCTCCGCATGTGGGGGGCATCCATATAATGATAATGTGCACTTTTTAGGCTGTGATGAGAAAGACTAAATCATGTCATCATAGTGCAGGTGCATGTGAGCTGGTACTTCGAGAAGACTGAAGGTGAACAGTCAACAAATATTTTTACAGCATTTCACAGTAAAACCATGTGTTGCGAAAATACACTGAAAATGACAGATTTTCTATAATTAGCCTTGAAACATCACTATAATGTTTTTTGTATATTGCAAACAAATTCAGATAAAATTGCAACATTCGTAAAACGTTTGATTTAGGGTTTAGCAAACCTACATTTGGACAGAAACCTTTTGAACGGGCACATGTTTGTCATGCACATGCAAAAAAAAAAAAAGGCCAAAATGCTTTGAACATTTTCCAGTCGGAGAATTCAGATTCTATACAGTCTGTTTTTATGTCAAACAAGTGTTATCTTTATGAAATGCTGCAATATCATGATTCATGGTCATACATTAAATCAAATTTGACCATATTTATTACTTAATGAATGTTCCTGATCTTACTGTAAATTAGTCATAATAATATTAATATTAATATAATAATGGATTAATAGATTGATGGAATAATAATAAAGAAACATTTTAAACAATACCCAAAAGCTAACCAATTTTTGTTTTCTTGTTAGTGATATAACTGTGTTTTAGAGCTACAAATGTGTAAATGGTTTAGAAATGCTTATGGATAAAAGCACATTTGTTCAATGTAAAATGAAGTACATTTTGGTATGAAAATTCAACAGCTATTGAGTCACCACATTTAAAATAAACTGCCAGGCAATATGACTGTGGGTAAGGCATGTTCATGTGTAGATTCATGTTTTCATTGTTTATAGATTTATGTAATAGCGAGTTGCATTTATGATCACAGCAGGATACTGTCATGCTCCTGGTGTTGACGCAGATTCTGTAAATGGGTCATACATTTTTCTCTCTGGTGGTGCTTTAAAATAAGGTTGTAGGAGGGGAAGTTATGAAAGATATTTTTCCTCCGCTGATTTGAATGACAGGACTGCGCAGTACAGAGCCAAACACAACAGCGCTAAACACAGAGGAAAAACACAAAGAACACACACTCATATGGAGTCTATCTGTCTATCTATCTGAATGTAGACTAAGGCTACATTACTGAATGACCTTGTCGGAGGACAGCAGAGCAGGACAGTGGACAGTGGGATATTGTATGAACCCACGCTGGCAGTGTGTTGAGTGGGAGAGTTCAGACTCATGTGATGAGGGACTGATGAATACAAATGATTTCTTTTCACTGACTGAATCAACCCACCACTACAAACAGCAGAGCATTTTTATTGCCACTGTTGGTAGACAGAAAATGCTTACTAAGCTGCCCTAGTTACTTTATCTGCTTTATAAAAACAGGTTGCTAATATAGTATATAAAAGTGACTTGCTGAAACTCGTTTATTTTAGAGCTAGTAATATGGTTAGTTATATAGTTACATTTTTTTTATAGTACCTTATTTAATAATCATAGTAATTGGAGTTTTGTAATGAATTCTAATTGTTCTTTATAGTAATATGAATTAAATAGTCAGTGTTTGACAACTTATTGTTTGAATGTGGGTCACTGGGGTGCAATGACTTATTACAGTACTGGTGATGTGAGCATCAGTGCTGTTTCTCTAATGACAGTTGTGCTGTAATGCTCTAGGGCTGAAGATCAATCATGTCTACAGTATTGCATAATGAACACATCTGAGGGACACATGTGCATCAGACAGTTGTTAATGAGTACAAGGAAAGGGTAGATGATCCATTTACAGTTGTTTTAAATTAAGGCACAAAAATGGTGATAGCATCTTGACTGATGTACACTAGTATGAGCCTCAGTCAAGATATGTGTGTGTTTGTGTGTCTCTCTCTCTCTGTGTATCATCACAAAGAGGGATACGCTGCTGCCAAATCGTTTATACCAAAGAAAACCTATGAGACATACACAATTAGCCATAAATTCACTCCCATAGTCCCATAATGTCTTGATCATTGTTGATTATTGTGTGGGCGTTTTCCTGGGACAGAGACCATATGGAGGGTCTCAGTGGGGGGTGTGAGACTCTAGAGGGAGGGTGGGTGTTTACACAGGCGTCTTATGGGTCATCCGACATGAATCTGCATATGCTATTAGCATCATTAACAACTCACAACTTGCTATTACAATGACTAATGAGAATTCGCTGTAGATGAGAGGGAAAATCTCATCCTAAACTGAATGAACCACATTTCCATAAGCCTAAAATACTTTAAATGTGACACTTGGAATATTTCATTACACTGATGGCGTCGGCAAGATCAAAACAAAGAGCGACTGTTTCTGTGAGTATCTCGAAACATCGAGTTGTTATCGAACAATGTCAAATAGCCTACATATAAGAGAATAATCGCTATTTATTCTAAACATTAGTGTTTCCTTCACTGCTTGAATTTTCAGGGCCATAGCAAACGAAAACGAATTTTACCCGTTTGTGGATGTGAGTTTGCAGCCTCTGTTAATAAGATAAAACGATATTTTAAAAACACTGGGTATCGCGAAATAACGACATGAAACGTCTTTCTGTTGAGTTGCCCATGCGGACTTCACATAAAACAACATACAACAGACCAGAGTAGTTTGAATCACGAACATGATTCAAAAACATACACCGCGACCAGTGTAATTTGATTCACGAGCAAATGATTCTTATGAGCCGGTTCCATTTAGTGAATCAAAACACCAGTGTAGTCTGATTCCCGAATGAATGATTCTTCATGAGCTGGTTCTTTTTAGTAAATCAAAAGCATACAGCAGCAACAGTGAATTAGTATTTTTTATTTAATTTTTTTTTCATTTTATTCATAATTAAATGCATTAAATCTGGCCATAAAGTTCACAATAATAATTTAATGTGTTTGCAACTTCAGGGATCTTATCTATGCACAATCAGCTTGTAACACTCCAAAGAGAAAGGAAAACTTGAAATCGCATCATATGACCCCTTTAAAGCGCTAATGTAAGTTACATGTTATATAACCGATATAAGATATAGCCTATAAAGAGAACAATTTCATTCCATTTGCTTCTTTTGTGCTGTGTGTGATACTATGCAGTTTTAAGATTTATGTTTTGATTATCAACACAGACGGGACTAGACTCTGTAAGGCTGCTTTTTCCAATTGCCTGTTGACGTGGACAATTCATAATTCATCCTCATCTCTGCACTAACCAGATAGACATATTCTTTCCTTGCCTACAGGCCTTCTTTTTGCGTCAGCACTCATTCTCACAACCCCCCAATTACCCTGCCGTAACCCCGTCTGTGGCCATATTTTCTACAACCCAGAAGCATTAATCATTCCATGAGGCCGATTCCTTTGTCTGTGGGTCAGCTTCAGATGCCAGTGTAAAGCCATACAACCAACATGGACCCAATTCGAGGCCTTTTTTTTTTTTTTTTTGTAG
>NW_015555737.1:743275-743620 GCF_001515605.1 Sinocyclocheilus anshuiensis | reverse complement strand
CCAACAACCAACATGGGCCCAATTCGAGGCCTTTTTTTTTTTTTTTTTGTCTGTAGTGAATGATTGTGAATCACTGGCTTGGTTGTGCCTTTGCGGCTGAGGCCACTTATCCAGAGCTGCAGCAATGTGCTTGGGTTCAAAAGCAGCTTGGAGGAGCTTGATAGAAACCAAAGCCATCTCTTATAGCTTATCGTTGTGAATTAAGCAGCAGATGGGGGATATTATCATATTACAAGTCCATAATCATGGGATTAAATTATAAACCTGATGAATTGTGGGCATGCTTAGGTTTCAGGCTGGATCGAGCCTTGAGGTTTAACTCGGACTCGAAATGATTTTTCAACG
>NW_015555737.1:734411-743265 GCF_001515605.1 Sinocyclocheilus anshuiensis | reverse complement strand
TATGTATCCCCCAATTGTAAGTCGCTTTGGATAAAAGCGTCTGCTAAATGACTAAATGTAAATGTAAATGTTATCCAGAGCTGCAGCAATGTGCTTGGGTTCAAAAGCAGCTTGGAGGAGCTTGATAGAAACCAAAGCCATCTCTTATAGCTTATCATTGTGAATTAAGCAGCAGATGGGGGATATTATCATATTACAAGTCCATAATCATGGGATTAAATTATAAACCTGATGAATTGTGGGCATGCTTAGGTTTCAGGCTGGATCGAGCCTTGAGGTTTAACTCGGACTCGAAATGATTTTTCAAAGTCTGATTCACCTCTTTTAAATAGCAAAGTCTGAGGAAATTGAATCAGGCATCTTTGGAGAGGGACAGTTTAAAACTGTCCAAGTCTTCCAGTCTCACAGGGCACACAGCGGGTTGGAAAGGTTTTGTCTGGTTATGATGATGTCTGGAGCAAAAAGAATTCAGAGTGTAAGCAGATCATCTGTGGAAACGATTTAGACTGGGTTCGAGTAGACACAATGTTTATTTGTTTACTGTGGTTTAATGCCATCCAGAATAAGCCTTGTTCCCGATCCCCAGTCAATAATGTTATGTTTTTGCACTTGGTTATGCAAAGGGGCATTCAGACGGCATTAAATTGCCAACTCTCAAAGAAAATGAATGGCTTCTGCTTGCTATGCAGTTTAGCTTTATTGAACATGTTTACCCACTGAAAAAAAAACCTTTATTCAGCAAGGATGCATTGAAATCATCAAAAATGATGGTAAAGATGTCACACACAAAAAATATGTAAATAAAATAATCTATTTATAAAATATTATATAAAGATATTTATAACTAAATGCTGTTCTTCTTGAACTTTCATTCATCAAAGAATCCTTAAAAAAAATGAACAGTTTCCACAAAAATATTAAACAGCACAACTGTTTCAACTGTGATAATAATACGAAATATTTCTAGAACGCAGTCAGCCTATTTGAATGATTTTTGAAGGATCGTTTGACACTGAAGTTGGAGTAATGGTTGCTGAAAATTCAGCTTTGTCATCACAGGAATAAACAGTTATTTTAGATTAGGTTTTTCCTGTAATTTTGATAAAGTAAATGTAGCCTTGGTGAGCATAATAGACTTCTTTCAAAAGCGCTAAAATGCTTATGTCTTTTTTCCACCTTTTTCCTGCCTTTTATTACCCCACATGACTTGTGTTTCTGTCAGTGTGTAGTCAAGTGGCATTGGATAGCTGTGGTGAGTCTGAGCCAGAAACGTACTTTTGCCATTGAAAGCCTCAGACAAGGGGCACTTTCTCAGCCAAGGACAACTCCAGACCCAGTGCTGGGGGCTGTCAGCCTCTGCCGCCGCTGGCAGGACAAAGCATCGTTCACTCTATGTGCACAGCATACATGAGCCCATAGTGTTATGAGATACTAAATGTCTGTGCTTTTTTTCTCTGTAAAATGACTCTCAGGAGTTTGTGCGGTTGACATACCTTTGACTTACCTAGGTAAGGTCGGGTGAAGTTGGTTTTAGTATCTTAAAAAATATGGAAAATATGCAGTCGAGAGACACTTTTAATTACATACAAGTGTATTAATTGATATATAATTGTTAAATTTACTAGCAATTTGGACTGAAAATTGTTTCTACACCATTTTTTCAGTGCAGTGTATATTTGATATACTGTATGTACTGTATTAAAAAAAAACATTGGGTACTGCAAAATAATAGCAAGAAACATCTTTCTATTGAGTTGTCAAGGAGGTAAAAACAACATAAATGACCAGTTTAGTTCAATTGACTGACTCATGTGACCTGGTTCTTTTTAGTGATTCATAAACATAACGCACAAGCACAAACGAAGGATTATTCATGAGCTGGTTCTTTAAAGTTCATGAAAATATAAATCAGCAACAATGTAATCATTCAATCCCAAATGAATGACTCTTATGAACTGGTTCTTTAACTCAATCAAAAACATACAGCATGATCAGTGCAGTCTGATTCCCAAACAAATGACTCTTCATGATCCGTTTTTTTTTAGGTAAATCAAAAACATATACAGCAGCAACAGTTTAGATTGATTGCAGATCAAATGACTTTTTTTCATAATTAAATTGCTTTATACTTTATATACAGTATGTACAATTTTTTTGCATGTTGCAACATTTTTAATAGGCTTGCTTAGAATTTACACAGAATCTTTAAAACATAGAGACCATTACAAATGATTAATACAGAATTTATACTTTATATACAGTATGTACAATTTTTTTGCATGTTGCAAAATTTTTAATAGGCTTGCTTAGAATTTACACAGAATCTTTAAAACATAGAGACCATTACAAATGATTAATACAGAGGACAATTTAACTGGTGTTGTGTAGATTTCTATGTTTTAATGGTAGTCGGACCAAAGTCTGACACTCTGAGCCATAATCTTTACAAGCTAATGACTACATTCTAGTGCATGGCCATTAACTCATAAATCATTATCCTGAGTGCCTGAGTGTATACTGAAAGGTATTTTGTATCTTAAAACAACTAGAAAGAGTGTTTGTAATTGGTATAGCAGAAGGGGCAGGGCTGGAGCTACAGGCACCCGATTTGTTCAACAGTTGTTCTCCTATAATCCCACCTAGATAACATTTCATGTTTGTATGTTCTCTTCATTATTGCACCAGCCTTGCTTTTATATATGCACGCATGTATGCACTTGTGACGGGTCATATGCTTTATGCAATACATTCCTTGGTGGAGTGCAAACACAGATGATTAAGAAGGGTCCTCGCTTGAATAGATACACAATCTCCACTCTCCGCCCACAATAAATGTCGGGATACCAGAGCCACTCCACCCTGACATCTTTACATACTCTTAAGTATCAGCGTCTGGGTCATGTAAGGTACAATAAGATCAGATGATGAAGGATTCCAGTGATGTAGGCAGTTAAATAGGATCAAAATCTGATTCATACACCTCGTTAATCAATAGTCTGTTATATTTCATCTACATTTTCATCTTTAAGTCAACATATAAAAAATAGTGTTTGTGTAGTTATAAACTTATATAACTATTTTCATTCTGCAGTGGAATGCAATAGAAGATTATATATACTTTAATTGTAAGGATGACTGTGTGTGTGTGTGTATATATATATATATATACATATATATAATATATATATATTGTCCTTACAATTAAAGTCAGTAGTGTCAGATGTTGTTTTGGACACCACTGACTTTCATTATATGAGAAAAAAAACACTTGAAATGACTTATTATTATGAATAATTCATTGGTATAGAATAAAAATGTTTGACTTCTTAAAGGGGTCATATGATGCTGCTAAAAAGAACATTATTTTGTGTATTTGGTGTAATGAAATGTGTTTATGCGGTTTAAGGTTAAAAAAACACATTATTTTCCACATACTATACATTATTGTTTCTCCTCTATGCCCCGCCTTTCTGAAACGCGTCGATTTTTACAAAGCTCATCGGTCTGAAAAAGCGAGGTGTGCTCTGATTGGCCAGCTATCCAGTGCATTGTGATTGGCCGAATTCCTCAAGCATGTGACGGAAATGTTACTTCCCTTGTGGGGAAGTCGTGGCCTAATGGTAAGAGAAAGGAAAAATTGAAATCGCATCATATGACCCCTTTAATAACAAATCAATTTGTAATTGCTAGGTCTTCCTCTGAAACATTTTTCCATTTTTGTTGCTATTGACCATGTGAGCTACTGAAAAATGTTAAACCAGTCACCATCCAACCAATTCCTGATGAATGAAACAAGGCCCCATCCTACATTTTTTTTTCTAATTCAAATTTTCTAATCGCACAATACAAAAAAACAAAATTTAAAGATCTGCCATTATACAGTTTAAAGGATGTAAATGATTCCTCTCATATACTTGAGGAAATAAAGTTTTATGAAAATTGCATCTATCACTGATTCAACACTAAGCATTCCATGCAGCCATTCTGTATCTGAATCTTTACAGAGATTCTAACTGGATTACAGTAAAACAAGGGAACTAAAGACTCCCATCTTTAATCCATGATTGCTCACATAAGGACGATCCTCTTACTATGTGTGCGGTATCATTTGGTTGTCCTGACAAGGCTGTGAGCTGTTTTGGCTGGGATATCTGCTCTCTCAGTGAGTGCTCTGGGTTAAGATGAGCTTTTTATTTGGCGGATTCCATGTCTGACTGTCTGAATAAGATTATTAATCATTTGGAGACAAACCAGATTTGCTTGTGTGTCTTTACATTATATAGATGATGTGATATATATTTGACTGTCATAAATCTCCCTATCAGAGAAAGTTAGCTTTGTTTCAGGAAATGATGAATCCACACTTACTCTTCTGTCAACGCTGTCCAGACATCTTTGTTTGAAAGCATAAACACATCTCTTTTCTACTTTTTCTATTTTTTTTTATGAGGAGGGCAGGGATGAATGTTTCTTGGAACAGGACGTTGAGCACAGCATGTTTGACTGATGTCATATACAGTGCTGAGCGCCAAGTGTGATTCATACACAATGATCTGGTCACCTCATAAAACCAAACCACTGAAATCATGTGAAAAATAGCTCGCACAAAAAATACAATTCTGTCATTTACTCACCTTCATGTTGTTCCAAACCCCTACAAATAAAAAAAAATCAAAAGGTGAATTTGTGAACATTTTTGATCACTTTGTTTCATATAAATAAAGTGAATGCCCCATAATGGTATCATATCAAAAAGTGGACCATAAAATCTGTGCATTATATTTGAAGTCTTCTGAGGTGATATGACCAAAATAAGGCCATTATGTAAGGGATAATGTACATCCAGCCGGTTGTTATCTCAGAATAAACCCCCGACAGGGTGCGGAGGGGTCTTGTATCAGCCTGAAGGGGTTTATTCTGAGATAACAACTGGATGGATGTACATTATCCCGCTTATTACACGGCTACTTGCCACATAAGTAAATAATTAGACGCGAAATATTGATTTGAGTTGAAATATTTGAACGCAAAGCTTCCGTGAAGACAGCAGTTGCGAGCAAGCAGCAAATTCAAACTAGACTGACATTTAAGGGAAACGGTGCAGTCAAACCACTTATTACACAACATTTCACCACAAAAATAATTAAGGCAATAAAAGAATTAAGACGAAAATGTTTTAAGACCTTACCAGTTTGTTAGTTCTCTTATAATCCATTACAGCGTACAAAACAATCGTAGCAAAATGGCAGCAGCTGCGTTTTTATGAAACGAGAGCGAATCCGCGATACCAGGATGACATAATTAAATAATTGTACACCATTTTGAATCGAGTTTTAATATTTTATTAGCTAAACAAATGCAAAGCTTCTACCAAGAAAAAATAGTTCAAGCAAGAGTACAGCGCCGACTGCTGTTACCCGGATGAGCCTGTGTTATTAGCTTTTACCGGTTGTTATCGAGGGATAACATACCTCGGAATGTCGCGACTGACCAATCAGAATCAAGTATTGCAAAGAGCCGTGTAATAATAACTGATAATTGTCTCTTCCAGTGGGCTGTTAAGAGCTACGATTGGTGAGTTTCATATTATATATATCTTCATGGACACTTTTCTTTAGAAAACTTCAAGTTGTGCTTTCTTACTTCCAGCTGTAATTTATTCCAACACTTGGTTGTAACACAATGTGAAAAGAACAATCGTCTTTAATAATAAACAGACACTATTATGTATAAAAATGTGTTTCTTCAGCCAAATTTTTTAGCCAACTAGAACACTGTTTGCGCTTATTACTCCAGTCTTTTTACAGTGCTTGAGACATCAAATATTGTTTGAATAATATTATGATCCCATAACGAGAGATCTGTGCCCTGTTAAATCTCAGAGTTATTAACGAAAGCAGGAATGACATTTTAAAGTCTCCTTAGCTGGCTGTTTATCTGCATATTTCGATCATGATATCATGTGTTTTCATGTTACTGTAGCAGAACGTGTATATCCCGTTCAAATCTGCTTTTAATTTTCCAAATTTAATCCATTTGGAAGTAATCGTCTCTAATGCACATACCGTATGCAAGGTCAAAAGGAATGTTTGAAATCGAGTTGCTTCATTAAAAACCTGTTGCATGTGTGTAGGCTTGTTGTTTTCATTAGCATGTCAACTTAATATTTTGAGGTGGTGTGTCACAGCTTTAAACAACTGGCACACTTGCCTGTGTTGACCTGGTAGTGGTGTGTCATGGTTATTTTTATGTGGGTTTAACTCTATGCACACTCATGAGACTGCAGTTATATCATGGCCTAATAAAAAGCCATTTAATGATGTATAAAATATACAACAGAGCACATTGCACAGACACCAGTGTGATGAATTAAATAGAAGGAATCCTTTTTTGGCTCATTTTTGATGGAACTGCCAAAAAGATACATTTTTAGACCAAATATATAAAATGTTATTACAATGTTTCAAAATAATTTAAAAAGAAAGAATAAATTGTATGTATTTTAGTATATATATATTTGAGTGTTTGTGTGTAGTGTACTTTAGGGATCTTATGTAAGAAAGATGAATCTTTTAAAGATTTATTTCACCTAAAAAGGAAAATATGCTCACCCTCAGGGCATTCAAGATGTAGATCAGTATGTTTCTTCATCGAAACAGATTTAGAGAAATTTAGCATTACATCAGTTGTTCACCAGTGGATTCACTGCAGTTAATGGGTGGCGTCAGATGAAAATTATGGATTTGTTTCTTACAAACGTGCAGCTTTTCACTTGACAAGGTGTGAATTGATAGACTGGAGTCGTGTGGATTACTTGTGGATTATTGTGATGTTTTTATCAGCTGTTTGGACTCTCATTCTGACGGCACCCATTCACTGCATGGATCCATTGGTGAGAAAGTGATCATGTAATGATATATTTCTCCAAATCTATTTCAGTTAAGAAACAAACACTTCTACATCTCAGATGACCTGAGGGTGAGTACATTTTCGGCAAATGTTCAGTTTTACGTGAACTGTTTCTTTAAGGAAAGACATTCTTGGTTGTAAACGTTGTTAGCAAACAGTATGTCTTATTATATGTGTCACTGTTTGGCAGTGACTTAATCTGAAAATACCTCTGTTTCTTTATCAAGCAAACAGCTGAACATCTGAAACAAAGGGTGTGTCCCAGCATTCCCTCTGTCCGATGCACTGATGTCATGGCGTGTGTCGCACTGAGGTTATGTGTGTAATCCTGTGCTGTTGGATGGAGTGCAGTTTGTTTGTGTGTCTGTCTGTGGTGTAGTAACTCCAGTGTATTGCTGTGCTGCACGCTGCACAATACTTTCTATTCTCTGCCAAGATAGAGGACAGTATGATGGTGGACTTGTCCTCTCCTCTCTCCCTTTTGTCCCTCAGTTCTTGGTTAAAAAGGCCCTTTGTGTCCAGTTGAGATCAACAGTATGTCTTATTATATGTGTCACTGTTTGGCAGTGACTTAATCTGAAAATACCTCTGTTTCTTTATCAAGCAAACAGCTGAACATCTGAAACAAAGGGTGTGTCCCAGCATTCCCTCTGTCCGATGCACTGATGTCATGGCGTGTGTCGCACTGAGGTTATGTGTGTAATCCTGTGCTGTTGGATGGAGTGCAGTTTGTTTGTGTGTCTGTCTGTGGTGTAGTAACTCCAGTGTATTGCTGTGCTGCACGCTGCACAATACTTTCTATTCTCTGCCAAGATAGAGGACAGTCTAATGGTGGACTTGTCCTCTCCTCTCTCCCTTTTGTCCCTCAATTCTTGGTTAAAAAGGACCTTTGTGTCCAGTTGAGATCACATGTCACAATATTTGAACAGCTGCAGTGTGTGTTAGTGGGTGTGATGTGGAGACTGTGTACAGTACAACACTCTATGTACAACTTTACAGTGTGATGTACAAGTTTAGTCCAAAATATGTTTTGCTTCTTGTTTGCTTTTAAGACTTTAAGATTTTTCAAGCTTTATATGTTTCTTGAGTTTATACATGACGTTATCATAATTTTATCCTGTAATCAAGTACATTTCATTGCCTACAATTACTTCTGCATGCTTGATTTGATTATTGTGCATTTGATAAATAAACTTTGACTTGACTTGACTAATGGAATGTAAAATTACTATATATTCCTGTTTAAAATTACTGGCCCTAACAAAACTAAATGCCAGGAATAGTTTGCACAAATATTCTGTCATCATATACTCACCCTAAAGTCAATACAAGCCCATATATGATTTTTTTTTCCTTCCATGGAACACAAAAGGAGATTCTTCAGAATAGCTGCTCTTTTCCTTAAAATGAAATGTCTAGAGATGCGTTTTTTAAAAGTTGAACTTGATGGCAGCGAATGTCAACATAGAAAAATGCTGAAAAGCAATATAAAATAGACCATACACCACTATGTTCTTGTTTCTGTGTGCACTGTTTTCAAAAGTCTATCGGAAACATTTGATAGCTTTTAATGAGGAAATTATCAATATTTAAATTATTTAAGTATGCTCTTCATACGAGGTAATGTGACTTCAATGTAATATTCAGTAAAATTGTGCACATATGGTTGAATAGATTACTTTCTGATGCTTTCATTAATTTAATTTAATTCATAATCTAATTACATTTTTTATCTTGGACATCCTCCTGCTTAAAAATGTCAGTTTGTATTCCATGAAAGAAAGAATTCTCAACCGCACAATTAAAAAAAGTGTTTCTTAGCTGTCCACACTTTTATTATTTATTTATTTGCTGTTGACTCATTTGTCTTGAAGGCTTGAGATGATTTTTTAAGCTATATTTTTGGCATTTTATTGTGATAGGATAGTTTTTTAGAGATGACAGG
>NW_015555737.1:732295-734278 GCF_001515605.1 Sinocyclocheilus anshuiensis | reverse complement strand
GGGGGGGGGGGGGGGGGGGGGTGAATCGGGAAAGGTCCTTGTGCCGGGATTCGAACTCGGGACACCCGTAGTGTAACAGTCTGCTGAGAGCAGGCAAAGAGGGCTCACCCAAATTTTGAAATGCACTCCGGTTCTATTCATCAGAACTTAGAAGCTTAAAATTAGTACACGTATATTTAAAAAATAATTCACAAAAATTTTATTTTATTTTATTTTATTTATTTATTTATTTTTCATTTAATGACATTAACGGGCTGACATTTTTCTCCCGACTTGTGAAAGTCCATAGGCAAAGTCACAGGAATCCTGTGGCTTGTTTACAAGAAATGAGCAAAGTGTTTTGCAAGCTAGCTGAAACTTTCATATAGACTGCTTGACTTGACCATAAACTGTGATTTAGGGTCATTTTGAATTTGACGACTAAGTAGCAATTAAGGCTCTTTAAAATACTGCTTGTGTTGAAATGTAGTGACAGCAATTGACAGTGTACTACTTATGTAAGAGTGACTCAAGAGACAGAGGGGACTACTGGCTACTGGGAGGGTGGACGAGAGGGTGAGAGAGTTTCAACTCATTCAACAGTGAATTGAAGTGCAATAAAAATGCTGTGAATGATCAAATAGAGAACACATAGTCCCAAGAGGGCCATTCTGTAAAAGATTCCAGTTATTTGAATCTGAATACAGGCGAAAACTTTGTATATGTGTTTGTACTTGCGTAGGCATGACATAAAACATCATTTCGGTTGGCCACACAAAGCAATGATCCATTCAATTATATCATGTGTTATGACAGAGCATAATTAAAAGTGACTGTGTTATGCAACACATTTTGCATTGAAATAAAGCAATGTTTCCTTAATGAGTAGTCTGAGAACCTGTTCTATGTTGTATATGTACATTTCAAGGTGTCTAGTATATATATAATATATATATATATATCAACTTTTTAAATAATTCTCTTCTGCTCACCAAGCCTGCATTTATTTGATCCAAAATAAAGCAAAAACAGTATTATTGTGAAATATTTTTACTATTTAAAATAACTGCTTTTTATTTTAATACATTTTAAAATGCATTTTATTCCTGTGATCAAATCAAATAATTTTCATCAGTCTTCAGTGCCACACGATCCTTCAGAAATCATCCTAATATGCTAATTTTCTGTTTAAGAAACTCAAGAGACTTAATATTAGAATATTAGAATGATTTCTGAAGGATCATGCGACTGGAGTAATGATGCTAAAAATTCAGCTTTGAAATCACAGGAATACAGGTGCATCTCAAAAAATTTGAATATCGTAAAAAAGTTATTTTTTTGTAACTTATTTCAAAACGTGAAACTTTCATATATTCTAGATTCATTACATGTAAAGTAAAACATTTCAAGGTTTTTTTTGTTTTAATTTTGATGATTAGAGCTTACAACTCGTGAAAGTCAAAAATCCAGTATCTCAAAATATTAGAATATTTATAATTGAGTTTCATTAAATGACCATCCCTACAGTATAAATTCTGGGTATCTCTTGTTCTTTGAAACCACAATACTGGGGAAGACTGCTGACTTGGTTCCAAAACCCACGCGCTCTCATTTCTCAATGACAATGATTCACCCATTAAATCTTTGAAAAAGTCTTAATGGAACATTCAAATCTGCGTTCGCGCTGCCGCGGACAGAGAAAGTATTCTCTATGGGAAGTCTATGGGACATTACACTTGGCATGGGCGTCGCTAGGCCATTTTTAGGGGGCTATAGCCCCCCTAAAATGATTACTCAGCCCCCCTAAAAAATTAGCGATTAGCTCCATAAACTGTACACGAATTCGTGATCGCCTCAGTCCCCTTTAAATCTCATATGAAAACGGCGGCAGACTTCGGCTCCTCCCCATCTTTTAGTGCGTTCTTCATTCCGCAGAGGCGCAGAGCGAGAAACAGAGGACAAGGTGTGTGTTTATCGATAGATTGTTATAATATCTGAGACAAT
>NW_015555737.1:728529-732139 GCF_001515605.1 Sinocyclocheilus anshuiensis | reverse complement strand
TAAGTAAACGTGTGTGTGTGTGTGTGTGTGTGTGTGTGTGTGTGTGTGTGTGTCTGTGTGTGAGAGAGAGAGAGATCAGGATTCAGGAAGACTTGTATGGCTTATTCAGTACTCAAATGTTATACCTATCTATGCAGTACAGTGGAATACAATAAGTCGCAAAATGCAATAAGTTTAGTTTACCACCTTACCCTATTAGTCAATCATTTTTTATTTTATTGATATGTTTACTATAATTAATTTTTTTAATAAATGTATTTATTATTTTGTCTGAAACAGAAACAACTTCAGAAGCATCTTACCTGGGCTAAGGAGTAAAAAAAATGGACTGTTGCTCAGTGGTCCAAAGTCCTCTTTTCAGATAAAAGTTAATTTTGCATTTCATTTGGAAATCAAGGTCTGGAGTCTGGATCCAAGCTGCTTGAAGTCCAGTGTGAAGTTTCTGAAGTCAGTGATGATTTGGGGTGCCGTGACGTCTGCTGGTTTTGCTCCATCGTGTTTTATAAAGTCCAAAGTCAATGCAGCCGTCTACCAGGAGATTTTGGAGCACTTTATGCTTCCATCTGCTGACAAGCTTTATATGGAGATGTTGATTTCTTTTTCCAGCAGGACTTTAGCACCTGCCCACAGTGCCAAAACCACTTCCAAGTGGTTTGCTGACCATGATATTACTGTGCCTGACTGGCCAGCCAACATGCCTGACCTGAACCCCATAAGGAATCTATGGGATATTTTCAATAGACAGTCGATCCAACAATCCAGACGATCTGAAGGCTCAATAGTGCCTCAACAGTGCCACAGGCTGATCGCTTCCATGCCACACCTCACTGATGCTGTCATTTGTGCTAAAGGAGCCCCGACCAAGTATTGAGTGCATAAATGAACATACTTTAAAGAACTTGAACTTTTCTGTTTTGCAAATCCTTTTTTTAATTGATCTTAGGAAATATTCTAATATTTTGAGATACAGGATTTTTGACTTTCATGAGCTCTAGTCATCAAAATTAAAACAAAAAAAACTTTTGAAATGTTTACTTTACATGTAATGAATCTAGAATATATTAAAGTTTCACTTTTTGAACTTCAACTTTTTCACAATATTCTAATTTTTTGAGATGCACATGTATATTACATTTTAAAATATATTAAAATAGAAAACAGTTATTTTAAATAGTAAAGATATTTCATCTATCTATCTATCTATCTATCTATCTATCTATCTATCTAGATGTATCTATCTACATCATTTAATTTAACTTGACTACACACCAGACTATTTGTAAATATTTAGTTTAGTTTAACATTTAACATTTAGTTGGTTGGAAGAAACCTCTGTCTCTGTTTTGAAACTGTTACAGATTGATGACTTGATTGACTGTAAGTCCTTATGAGCCCAGATTTTAGCAGGACGGTTCTGCCAATCTGACATTGACCTGTAGCCATGATGCAGCCGTCTTTAAATCAATTCCTGTCCTCACAGTCTTATAGACCGTTTCACCCTGATCAATACTAACCAGTCCCTCATGTCTTACAGAGTGGGATGTCAGCATGTGGTCCAAATGAAACAGCTCATTTGTTGTTACAATAAACATAACAGAAGGACTCGGAGACTTTCAGTTTCAGTGTTACTATTTATACTCTCTAACTCTGACTTTGATGTAAGGCAGTCGCTTATAAATAATGACATTTGACCCATGCACAGCCCCTGGGAGCCTTGAAATCTCCTCTAGAAACTACTGTGTCCTAGAAAAATGTGGTAAAATGAATTATCAGCTTTAGGGCAATGTAGTGTGTCTGAGGAGAGAAAAAAAACATTTGGAATGATGCATGTTCAGTTGCAAGGAACTCTGGCAGTGTTTAGGAAGACATATTCTGACATATCCAGATATTTTATCCTGTATGCAATACTCCACAGACTGTAATGACGATCTGTCTTAAAGTAAGGACACAAACAGGACAGGAGATGAGTGGCCTGTACTGTTCTGAACCTGATTAGGAGATCTTTGTGCAGGTTATTTGGTGGATTTCATCAAAGGAAATTACATTTTCATGTTGTAGGTTCACTCAGACTTGTGTTGCTTATAACAGACCTGTTGGACCTTTTGACTGGTAGATATGATATGCACACTTAATCTTACCAGAGTGATCCTTTGGATATTTTATTTTTACTCATTAAACTTCTTCCTCTGACTGTCACTTTTTTGTCAGTCGAACCTCCTGCAGTTCCCTCACGAATCCCAGTTTTGGAAAACCTACATTAGATACAAAATACCAAACAAATTATGCTAGAGCTTTTCTCAGAGCTTACAGTTTTGTGAGCCTTTTTTTAATCAGTTGGTCTTGATAGAGTTTTTGTATGGAGTCAGTTCCTCTCAAGTTCACACAGGTGCCGTTGCAGAATAAACACCGGTGTGGTTCATCATATTAACATATGAGCATTTGCCAACTAGAAAGCATCCAAGGCTTTTTGTCTTCATCTTGAGCAACATATCTTTTACTTCATATTTTGAAATCTAACAAAGGTCATTTTGTGAAATGTGTTGATTGAAAAGTATGTTGTACTATATTTCTTTAACGTAAATACCACTTGTTTTAATAATTTGTTATATGATGTTAAAGGTGCTACATTGGATGCACTTTTACAAGTTGTTTGAACTGAAATGTGTGTTGGCAGTGTGTGTACATAACCACCCTATAATGATAAAGAACCCCCCAGTGTTTTTTTTTTATCTCGTTAAATCATTACCCCTTTCTCAAATCGAGCTGATCTAAGATGCCTGTCTGTGTGACATCACACAGACCAAGGCCGCTCTCACTATTGTTTGATTGACACTAGTGTTTTACCTTAGACCCGCCCTGAGTGAGCTATCATCAGTCCGCCATTGTTTCGACACTGGAGCAGATATAGACAAGAATGTCTCCTAAGCGACTGAGGTTCGCTTAGGAACCTCCTAATGTTCGCGCGAATCATTCGTGAATCATGATCCAGCCTCACCTACAGAAGAAGGGAGTATAAGGTTCTTTTATGAATCTTTACAAATCACCTTTCCTAATAATGTGCTAATTAGCAAGTTTCACAATGAATGCGGCTAAAGTAAACAATTTCTCAGAGAGAGGGGCGGGGTAAGCAGAGCTCATTTGCATTTAAAGCGACATGCAAGAAAACGGCTTGCTATGAACAGAGCTGTTTTTGACAGGGTAAAAACGGTGCTATTTTACACTACCATTGAGACATTTTAACCAAACCATGTTACAGACTTTTCATTAAGACCCTAAAGAATCATATCAACTTGTGGAAAATGGACATCCGATGACCCCTTTAATACATTTTTAACTGTGGCATACAATTTTATATACAGTATGATGTTGCTAAATATTAATATTGTAGGTCTCAGTCTCATTGTCTCTGAAGAGCACTGATCTGAGGACCAACAGGTCCAGCATTCTGCTCTGTTAGTTTGATATATGTATCCAGGTCCACCCACTGCTCACTGTCTCATAAATGGGACCTGTGATGATGAGCGTGGTGACTTTAACATGCACCATCATGAGTCACGGACTGTTGAGCTTAATGCAGAGAGCCTTGAGTGTGAGAAAAGGCGAGGAAGGC
>NW_015555737.1:725420-728463 GCF_001515605.1 Sinocyclocheilus anshuiensis | reverse complement strand
CACACTCACACACACACACACACACACACACACACACACACACACACACACACACACACACACACACACACAGAGGCCCTGCTTACTCCAAGAAGGACAAAAAGTGTGCATTGCAGTCTGAGTATGCTCTAAATCGGGGCAAGTGCAAGGTCATCTCAACTGTGACCTTTTAAAGCAGCAGATTTAGTCTAATGAGGAGTGATGCATGGTGTGGAGGACAGAGAGAAAACAAAGAGCTTAAGCAGGTTCATTGCAATCTATTGTGCTTTCTCAGTGTGAGAGATCGTCTTGTGGTTATATTTAGTGTGCTGTAATGTTTATTTATACAGATAGATTCCATAAGATATACTTTTACTGTACTGATTTGTCTATAAGGTTATCAAATGTTATAAATAGGGTCTTTTTGTATTTTGATAAATATTTTTTGGCAATCAATCACAGATTAATCTGCAACCAGTAATATTGTTACGCATTATTTTCTTAACCTTATGCCCATTGCTGTCTGCCAGAGAGAAATAGAAGCCTGATGGAGTTGACAGGTGTATTTTTTATTCATGGTTGAGACAAACCTGGCCAATGGCTTCAGAGTAGTGGGATAAAAGTCAATACATAATGCATGAAACAGGAGACACTGGTTTGGACATCCTTTCTGATTCTGTTGGACAGAAGTTCAGTGGGAACAGAAAGACAGAAGGACATCAGTGATGGTAGTGACGTTCACACATCAGACAATTTTTTTTCTTCTCTTCATATAGTGAAACAATTTAGGCTCAAATCAACATTTATTTATTTAGTTAGTTAGTAAGTAGTAATAAACAAGTTGGATATTGTACAGTCCGCTGGTAACGTTTGCAAAATTAATTCTGACAGGAAGGGATACAGACCAGTTTTGGAAAGTGTGTATTTTAGGTGCTTTGACTGGAATAAATTATGTTTATGCTTGAATCACATTTTACAAATACATTTTAAACACCAAACTATTTTATGTAATAGGCTAAATAGGATATCTTAAAAACTGCATGCATGATAAAATTTAAAGACTATTTCTAAACTAATTAGAAAAAAATGCTAATTCAAAATAGTTTTCAATGAAGTTACAGTCTTTATTGGAAAAGCTCACCTCATCCTTTTTTGACTGCAGCTGTAGACTGTTGTTAATGTCTGGTTTGGCTGATGCTAATGGGTTATAGGCAAAAAGTCCACTGTGTTTTATGAAGAGTGAAATGTACAGGTATGCTGGAATGATCATTATCTTAACCGCACACACTTAGGTGGAACGATAAGTTAATGGCCTCATTTACTTCCATTAAATCGCGTTTAAGAGCAACTGATTCCATGTACCTGCATACCAAGCACTATTTAATGAAGTTTACCATGTGAACACAAACTTAGGTCGACTTCGGCAGCTTCATTTATTATTGGCTAGTTTTGGCAGATATTTTTGTATAATGACCACAAAACTGTATAATATAGTTCCAAACAACTAACTGTACGTTTTCTCTCTCGTATCTCTCTGGTCTCTTCTCACATTTTTCCAACATTATAAATAATTTAAACTCAAATAAATCATACTTTGCGTCTATTTATTTATTTATTTGGTAAGTACTCAGGAAATAGATCATATAAATCAATATTAAGTCCTGACAGGGGGATCTGGATCTCGTACTGTATTTGGAAAACAAAAAATTCAAAAGCAGTCCTTCATTTCCTTACTGTTTCACAACCCTGGACCGATCAGAACCCACAACTGTCCCACTACAATCTATGACCACCGCAGCCACATCTTTTTTGTCTTAGTGTGGTCAAAAAGCCACTTCCTACAAACACACTCAAGCTTTTTCAAACCAAGTGTGAAGCAAACAGTTCCACAGAATGTAATGTCTTTTTTTTTTGTTTTCAGCGAGGCATTTAAATGACTTTAACAGCTCTGCTTTCTGAGCGCAGTTCAGTTTTCCTGCCTTTAAAAGTACCACAAATCTGTGGCTGTTTCTTATCATGTAATTGCAGCACTTTAGCTTCATCTACGTGCCTGTTTTGGCATTTTGTCCCGTGTAGAATTTTTCTTATCTTCACTCAAACAGTGGCAAGAAACTTTTGCCGTTATCTTAGGCTAAAAAAAGCAAAGTTTCTGTGAGCTCATTCAGATGGACTAGTAACAGGTAGCTCTATGTACAGCTCTCACTTACCATCATCTGATAAAAGAATAATCACTAATTTATTGTTACAGGCCCTATTTTGCTACAGGTTACAAAGGAACAGATCATGGTATCGGTCACAAACTGCTAAACAAAAAAAATTTGTTTATATATACATACATATATATATACATACATATATTTATGCAAAAAAATAAGAAATCAGGAAGGGGGCCAACACTTTTTCACACCACTTGTATATATGAATGTAAATCTTAACAGTTCTAAAAATAAATGAGAAATGTGTAAATAAATAAATATTATTATTTATATAGTATTTATATAGCATTTATAATTTACAATTTTATTTGTAGGTTTTTATACATTTCTATAGGTTATTTTTAGAACTGTTAATATTTACATTGTGAAATTATTTTCATGATAATCAAGGACATTAATTCTCATTACTGTAATGTATTTTTATAATTGTCATTATCAGATATTATTAATTTTTCTCATAATTAATTTATGGTTAATTCTCATAATTAAAATTACTATTTAAATTACTATTTGAATTATTTGCCGAATCGTTGTAAGTCATTCTATTGTAGTTTTATGTGAAATATGACCTGGCCATGTTCTTGACAGGTTTTGTGAAATTCACCCATATATAATTCAGTCTTCAAACACCACATATTACACGAAGCTATGCAGCATATGCAGGTTACAGTGTGCTGCTTTTCATATCTGCGCTGCCTACATTTACACACGTCATAAAATATATCTCTCAAATCTAGCCCGGTGAATAACGGCGCTGCATCTGTCCAGTGTCTGCAGTGATTTAAATAACCTCTCTCGGCAGGAGTGCCTGCTCATGGCCAGCGGGTCAAGCTGCCGCACTTGGGAGG
>NW_015555737.1:717929-725320 GCF_001515605.1 Sinocyclocheilus anshuiensis | reverse complement strand
GTTATTTCTGTATCCTGGCAGCCTGCTGCTGGTACATTTCGTGCACGTAAGGCATGCTTAACCCCTGCCTTTCCTCATATCACCACACCCACCTCCTCAAGACGCCCATTGTGTCTTCGCAGGGAGGATTTGCTTTGTAAACCAGTGACATTGTAGGGAGGAGGGGCCACCGCCTGCTTTTGCTTTCCCTCCTGGTCACGTGACACATTCCCCTTCCAGTAACCACAGCAACCAGCACTGGTCCAGCCTGTATCATGCTGTTATGAGAAGAGGAGGAAGAGAGAAAGAAAAAGCCCAAAATAAACACACTCTTCCCAGCAGCTGTCAGAGATCGCAGTAAGTGCCGTTCACTTGGCTTCTTTGCTTTGACTGTGTACTGCTTATTGTGCATGCTGGTGAATAAATAAGAGGCATCCTTACTGGCTGCTTTGTTGCGGTGGATGACATCATTACATATGAATTTAAATATGAGATGCTGCAAGTGCTAGTGTGCAATGCTAGTTAAACAGGGCTGCAAATGTAGATGATTGTCAGAGAGACAGCTGGAATATTACGGGTGGATCCCTGCGAGTGCGTTTTCATAACCTGGGATGAAGTCTCAGTGGGATGCATGCTTCCCATTAGCTTTTTATAACACCTCTCTGCCAGCACGGTTTCTACGGTTGTGATGGAGGAACTGGGCCTTGTGTGCTCTGTTTAATTAGCAAACCTACTGTGCCAAATACAAGCACGATTCTGGGTCGCCCTGTTCTGCTGTAGAGCATCCATATGTGGAACGTCCTTGTGGTGCTGGAGGAGGATACAATGTTATTATAATGCAGAGAGATCTGGTTTGATGCATGAAGCATCAGTATACTATATGAGAATCTGATTATAAAAACATGAAGAATGAAACTTAAGATATTATATTGCATTTAGGTACACAGGATACGGGGTATGTACATAATCCAATAAAATCAGAAGGTATATTACAACAAATGAATGCTTGTATGATCAATGCATAATTCAATTAATTTTGTAAATCATTGTAAATCATTTGCGTTTGATGTCATTTTGTAAAGTAAACGTAATGTACTGAGAATTGAGAGGTTTTTATGGAATAATTTCTGCTAACTCTCACTAGAGCTGACAATATTACTAATATTGACAAATTCCTTTTTAAATTACTAATAAAAAATGTAAATAGTTTGTGGTTCTGCTATTAAATTTATATTCATTTATATTATTTAAACGATTTATATTAATTTACTAATACAATGACAAACTATATACTTGTTTTATTGTATTTAATCGTTCTTTAAAGATCTTCACTTATGGAGTGAAGAAAGATTCTCAGAGCAGCTTGTGTTGATGGATGGCAGATTTAGTGTGGCAGGACAGAGGCAGGATAAAGCTGTGGTTGATGTTCTTGCTCAACATAGAGAGATAAACTAAAACCATCTGCACTTGAATCTATGCACTTAGAGAAAGAAAGAAATCACAATATGGCACATAACCTTGGGGAGTAGTTTTGGCTTACAGATCAGTATGTTACTGATTTTCATAGCATAGTAACCTCAATCCTATACGCTGCATCTTTCAGTTAAGGCATAATGGCAGATTGAATGTGTAATTTAAAATAGACATTATATAAAAAAGATACACCCTTCACCTTTAAGGCTCTGCAATCACTGGTCAATGTACTTTTTTAAGTGGGTGCTCAGTGAGTGTTGTTGTGTAGAGCTGATAGTTAAGAACTCAGCACTCAAAGAGAGGAACAGTGTTTTCCATTTAAAGCTATACAATGACATACTCAGAAACACCTCAAACAGTTGTACATCAACAGATAAGTGGATATTTTTATAATGCTATCTTTGTATTTGTCCTTTGAGTCATGTTCAAGAACATTCATAAACGTTTTGTTTTCTATTGTAGAGAGCTTCTTGCAGAGCAAAATATGTTTGTAGTTCATAACATTTGCTTGCTTCTGTTGCTTCCTGTGAGCTATGATTTCCCAACAGTCTTTTCTAAAATCATCTGACATTTTTTGGTTCTTTGAAAGAAAAACAAGTCCTCCTGCACTGCAGTATGTTTATTTTTTTGTGAGTTCCAGACCTTTGCTTGAAGCCTGTCAACACAATGAATCCGACTTGCTTTAAGTCTGTCAGAAAAATAAATACAACTTTTATAAGATGTCCTCGCCTTTTCTGGGCCTGTATTTGGTTTAGAAAACCATAGAGAGTGATCAAGGAACCAAGCCTTTTTCATTTTCCTAGACTGGTTGGATGAAGGGACACTGAATTTTCTCAACCAGCTGGCATTTATAACTCCATAAGACTGGGCAAAATCACAGAGGTCATAACCGCTGTTAAAACTGCCACAGACGACAGTGGCTGTTCCCTGTCCAGACAGAGCATGCTTTGCTGAATAACACATTGTACTGATGCAGTAGGGCATCTGTTCATATATCAATCGCCTGATTTATAAACCATTTTATTACTGAGAAAACTTTTTTTCTGGACAGATTTATGAAGTGATAAAATGAGATATCCAAAATGCCCTCTGTAAAACCTTTAATGTTTAATGTTGTCTCTATCCATTGATCAGATTTCTGTTCTGGAAATACACACAAATTCTGCACATTTAATTCAATAATGCCTATTCTGCATATTTAAACATGCCTTTTCAGAACACTTGCAATACAAAACAACTGCCATAATTTACTGTGAATTAATCAACTATAAGGATTGGGAAGCATGGTGATTCCCCTGTGTGTGGAAAAAAATGTAAATAAATAAAAACAGTTGAAAACTTTAAATAAATAATAAAATGTTGTTTATCATAAATAATTTAGTATTAATAGATTATGAATAATTAGGTACTATTGACCCTAAAACAAAGGACAGAAATAAAGAGAGAACAAACACTAAACAGATTACAGAAATGAGGAGTCCCAAATCATTTTTAAACCTGTGAACGACCTTGCCTGGTGACGTCATTTGAGAAAGCCAATCAGATTCAACTGTGGCAATGTTTCGCCCATTGCTGCCGGGGGGGGGGGGGGGGGGGGGGGGGGGGGGGGGGGGGGGGGGGGTGAAGCCAAGAAGTGTTCTTTCTCAACCGCCGTGCTCTTACAGTGAAATGCAGAGGAATAAATTCAACATCGACTGAAAGTTATACTTTATTGCCTTGTGGACTATTATCATCTGATACGTGACTGTTTACTCGTGAGAGAAATATTAAGGTTGGATTTGTTTCCTCCCCCTCTGCTGCTCAATAGTGTGGGATCCTCCGTCTCTCTCGCATTAGCGCCTTTCTGCTGCTGCAGTATGAACGCACACAGGCGGACCGATTTAGTACACGCGTATTTCGGTTAAAATGTTTGGTGCTTGATTGGGATTTTGGGAACGACTTCAAGACGGACACGTGGAATAATAAATAATGTCACTGCTTTGAATTTCGTTCTTGGGAAGTGCACAGGCAAAGGCGTGTGCTTGTTTATTATTGGATCCATGAAATAAAGGTAAGCACCGACTGCGGTGATTGTTGTTCAGAAACGGCTACTTTTGCTGGCTGGTGGTGTGAAGTCCGACTCATTTCAGCGAACCGATTCTTTTGAACAGTTCGTTTTAAAGAACCGGGTCAAAAACCGATTCAGTAATTTTTACGTCATTTTGCTTTAAAACGTTCCATATATTGTCGTTTAATTAGTTGTTTTCGATTAGGTTTTATTAATAAGCGTGTTTATAATCATGTATCCCAGTTCAGCCATGATTCAGCTCATAATAACAAAGTGATGTAGACCCTAAACATATTTTGCACTTGCATTAAAATAAATTCATAATCCTCTCTGGCTTAAAAAGTTTTTGCGCGTTATAATTAACGTTTGTTTACTAAAAGCAACTATTTCTTATATGTCGACAAAACTGTTGTGTTAAACTTGCTCCCAGAACGTTTCTGCGATTCATCTGTTAAAGTAATTTCGTCCCATCTGTCAAATCCTCGGTTCACCCCACATGCTCATAGTATCAGATCAGTCATCAGTTGTCGGTTCTTTACGCATCGGACATCTTTGAAATGAACTCTTCTCGGTTCATTGAATCAGTGAGTTGTTGACTGGAAAACCGCTCGGTCCAGTTCAGTCCGATTCGTGAACGAATTGTTCAGACCGGTTTTGTATAGAGGTTCTACAGATTCATGTAAAAGATCCGACCCAACTATCGCTAGTAGGGATATGCCGGTATCAAATTTTCATGGCGCGATTAATTGCTAATGCTTTTATTACGGTATACGGTATTATTTGAAAGTGTGCTTTCATCCAGAGCGTCTCTCACATGTTCCGCCATGCGCTTCTCGTCCGTGCTTATTTACATCAGAGTGCACACGCGTCTTTCACGCAGCATACAGCGGTGTTGTGCATTTGGACCAGCTGATGGGAAAAGTATTCTTATAATGCATTCAAAATTCGGAATAATTTGTAATATATATTTTTTCACGGTATTTAGAAGTGCACACGATAACAATATCGTGCATATTCATTACCGTGATATATCGCATTACTGAATACCGGCACAAGTCTAATCGCTAGTAAACGGAGATCGCAAACATCGCATATGATATATATATATGACATAATTACTCTGTCAAACTCTCTTACGGAGATAAATAGTTAAATCTTTTGACACACTGACCAACATTAGAATAAGATGAAAAGCCGGTCTTTATTTATTATTTAAGTTTCAACGGTTGATAAGCATTTCGTTTCATAGCGAAATTTGAAATGACTCGCGTAAATTACTCATTCCAGCGAACCTAAAGTTAGATGCCGGTTTGTTTACATTTTATAATAACATTCATATTGAAGAAGTAACGTAGTTCACCTATAAATAAAAATGCTGTCTTAATTTACTCGCCCTCCTGTTGTTGCAAATCTGTATTACTTTATTTTTTCTGTAAGACAAAAAAAAATGTACGCTGCATGACAGCCCCAGTCATCATTCACATCCATTGCATATTTTACATACTGTGAAAATGAACGGAGAATTGAGACATATTTTGTGTTTAACAGAAGAATCTAAGGCTTGAATCACTATGATGCGAGTGAGTAAAAGGGGGATTTTCATTTCTCTGTGAACTGTTTCTTTAATAAATAATTGGTCAGCTGTTTGTGTACATTGACATGTGGAACTATTTCAGTGGACATAATCTGTATAATGCTTGTTAGTGTTACCAAAAATATACAAAACCAACAAATGGTGGTTTACTGCTTGTGTACAAAATGTGAAATAAGATATTTAGTGAATTATGCATGTGTTTGTTTAGACTGCTGCATTCCATGCAGGATTCCACTGGTCTATCAGGGAGAAATATGTGTTGTGTCCCCACTGAACTAACCCGTTAGTGAAGGTTATTGCATCATCACCTGTGCTTCTGATAATCTCATCATGCTGTGACGTTTGCCCATGACCAATCATAAGATAATGTAAAACTTGACATTGACTGAGACTCTATAATCTGACGTCTGTCTTGCTGACCCACATTTCCATAATGGGCCTTTTCCCATCCCATGAAGACTCTCTATGTGGCACAAATGTTTTTTTTTATTGATTTGATGTTGATATTTAACACTGATGCATTGCAGGCATGCTGTTTACATGCAGGAAATAAAAAAAGTTAGTTCTTCTGATTGACTGGCATTTCAATATGGATTGTCTTATGTTAACGTTATAATTTCTTAATATTGTTGAGAAGATTATAAAGTAGCAAATACACTGATGGATCCTTTTTTACATAAACCATCCTTGCGTCTTTGTTCACAGTCAGGTCAGTGAAAAACCAGAGCGAAGAAGACTCTTTTGCTGACTCAGCTCAAACCCAGCTGATTATTTTGGCATCTACACCAGGTTTAGATTAGATTAGATGTTTGACTTTCTAACAGCAGCCATCAGTGGGAGAGAGAGGCTGTTTGTTTTTTTGACCTGGGAGCCAGACATGAAAAGACTGTGGGGTAGATCTACTCAACTGTGACCAGTTAAACGAAAGTTAGGTAACATTTACCAGTAAGACGACCCAATAGATTGCCTTTATGGAGGTCCAGCGTGATTTATTTACACTAGAGTTCTCCTTTGCAGGCTGGCAGATAGTGAAAGATCATGCTGTGGGCACTGAGTTGGCCTTAAAAGGAGATGTCTGCAACTTTTGGCTATAGGCCTATTGTTTATGCAGCTAAACTTCAGGGATTTATTGCCAACATTTTTGATTTTCAAATTGTGCACTAGCTTTGCCAGAGGTTGTAACGGAAATGTCACAGAAGTGGAATTAAAGAGATTTAATTTACTCCTTGTGAATGTAGAGACAGAGTAAGTTCTGTTCATGTCTGTTTATGTTAGGGATGCGCCGATCTGATATTCATATCGGGTATCGGCTCCGATAGTGCCATTTTTCTCGGTCAGAGAGGGCCGATCCAAATCCGAGATTTTTTTTTTTTCTTCTTTTCGATTGTGTGAATTATTCTGTGTTACTTCTGAAGCCATACGATAGCTTAATGTGAGCTACATATGAATATTTAAGTCCTTACATTAAAGTTCACACAAACTCTTTTCTCTGCTGTGGCTGTCAGTCATTCGTTCAGCCTTTAAACCCTGGTCGCGTTCGGTTACAGCAGTCAGCTCGGTAAAGCTCTCTCCAAGATCATTCTGTGTTCCCATTATACTTGATTTGTAAATACATGTCTATGATTTTGCAAAAAGGACTTTATCTTCTTGCTGGAGTTTAATGTTGTTTTGTTACTTGCTACCGGGTGTCTGTGAGAACAAAACATGGGCGTAGAAAAGACTATAAATTATTTTTAATGTACACAGTAACTGAAATTTAAAACTGTTAAAAGAAAGGCTCAATAACTGTTGCACAGATATAATACACTACGCATCAATTTCTCTTCCCTTTGTGCTTTGCAGTTTTTAACACGAAGCGCTTACAATGTGCGCATCCGGTGTGCAGAATGATGCGCACATTGTAAGCGCTTCGTGCTCATAGACTGTATAAAAACAGTTCGTGTTGCACTGTATTTGTTTTGTCCTATCGTATCTATCATATGTTGTTGGCTTATTAAAACAATATGCTGACATTCAAAAGAAATGTATTTTAATTTTATAGTATATACTTAAACATATGAATCAACCCTCTACATTGCGAGTAAATCACTTGCATATGCAACTAAATCTTCACTCTGGGCGACTAAATTATGTCTAATATTAGCCAATAGCTAATAAATTCTTAGATTTTACTCGCCAGTGTGTGAGTTGGAGGCTGAGTATAAGTTTAGCACAGATATATTTTCACTCACAGAACACTCTGACTGAGCACTTCAGAGTTTCACTCTGAGTCAAGCGATCTGATATTTTTCAGTTCAT
>NW_015555737.1:716453-716825 GCF_001515605.1 Sinocyclocheilus anshuiensis | reverse complement strand
ACTAATGCGCAAACGACAATCTCATTGGCTGGTGCTCACCTATTATCGTCCCTGTTTAGATTTCAGCAAATCAGTTCGAGCGAACGCACACAACCTGATTAATATTCATGAATCTAGAAGCTCATTAATTCTTGGTGCGCTTTATATTGTTCTTATTAGTAGAATTCGTATAATAATAATAATAAAAATAATAATATCTTATAAGTATTATTGTTAGTTTTTTTTTCTTCAGTTTTTTACAGGAACAATTTTTGTCATAGATTATAAATATACATAGGCCTATATTTTTTCATATCTATTGTTTATTTTCTTTTTCTTTTTAATTAAGTAGTCTGTATCTAGTAGATTGTGAAAGAATGATTATCAGTTCCA
>NW_015555737.1:716236-716436 GCF_001515605.1 Sinocyclocheilus anshuiensis | reverse complement strand
CTTAATTGTATCGGATCGGTATCGGTATTGGCCAATACCGAACCCTAGGTATCGGAATCGGTATCGGAGGCGAAAAAGGCGGATCGGAGCATCCCTAGTTTATGTCTTCTGTTTGAATGTTTTCTGTTCATTTGAATTGTCTTAAATTAATAAAAAAAATTCAAACTTTATCTGGAATGTCACCGTTTCTGTTAAAGTTT
>NW_015555737.1:703177-716013 GCF_001515605.1 Sinocyclocheilus anshuiensis | reverse complement strand
AGACGTTTATAAAAAAAAAAAATTATATAGTTGATATTTGCATCATTTATGATTTATTTTATCCACCCACCCGCAAATAATCAGAATGCATTTTTTATTACCCGACCCGCGGATTATCCACAGCGCCCGTGGATATAGGAAAAGCGAAATAAGTTTGCTGCCTAAATCAGACGGATTTACTGAAAATGCAAATTAATTCTCTGCCAGCAGGAGGTTCTTTAAAGCGGGAGAAGCAGAGGTTTCCCCGGTAACAGCTGTACAAAGCAGCGCTGAGCTCACAAACGAGCTCGCGCCTCGTTTTGATTTTTAAACGTGCAGTACGTTCTCATGTTTATTCAACAAAGCCTTTTTGAAAATCCGTCAGTTTTGATATTGTGGCAAGCGCCACAAATAAATAAATGTATGGGAAACTCATCCCACAGCACAACCACCTGAGCCCAACCTCAGTCTACTCATCACCTTAACTTTAACTGCGTTTGTAGCCGGTGCCATAGCCAGACTGATAAACAAACACAGATCGTAAGTTAACTTCGGGCCAGGCGCGTGCGCCCATTGAAACCGTCTATATAAAGCTTGAAGCATCAGAATTGGCATCGGTATCGGCCGATCACCATGACAAGAAATCGGTACTCAGTGTCGGCTGCAAAAATCCTGATCGGAGCATCCCTACCGGAGTATGTGAGCGGAGCGGAGTGGAGCAGTGTGATTTTGAATGGAGCGAGGAGCAGATTTTTTAAAAGTCGGAGCGTCGTGGTTTTCATTCACTCCAAGAGCGCTCCACCACTGCTCCATCACGAGTACAATTCATGGCAACGGCCCGTAATATAACTGCACATTTAGGCCTACCTTTTAATGCTGACAACCATGTTATTACATGTGGTAGGAAAAAAGTTTGCACACTAGTGTTCCAATAATCCACTTTGAAATGCTCCTGTCATTTTATTTATTTTATTATTTTCTTTTAATATATGTTATGAACAGAACTGTGATATTTCAAACATACTGAAATACTTTAGCCGAGGAGCGCAGGTGGAGCGGTGTTTCTGATATCAGTGAGCAAGGAGTGGAGCGGGAGCGGGAAATGGTGAACCCGGAGCGGAGCTGGAGCGGAGTGATTATTAAAGGAACACTCCACTATTTTTGAAAGTAGGCTCATTTTCCAACTCCCCTAACAGTTGAGTTTTACCGTTTTCGAATCCATTCAGCCGATCTCAGGGTCTGGCGGTAGCACTTTTAGCTTAGCTTAGCATAGATCATTGAATCTGATTAGACCGTCAACATAACCAACATGACCACCTGCTTGCACAGCGAGATGCTAACGGTCTAATCAGATTCAGTGATCTATGCTAAGCTACAGCTAAAAGTGCTACTGCCAGAGTCTACTTTCAAAAATAGTGGAGTGTTCCTGGTTTTCACAACAAAACCCGCCCAATCGCGTTTCGAGGGGGTCACCGTTAAAAATCGCGTTCAGAGGATGGATCAAAAAAATACGCATGTTTTGGCGGGGTTCCCCTGGTAATTCGCATTCCAGGGGCTAAATATCACGTTAATGGGGTCGTTTTTCAACCCATGGACATGAAAAACAACCCGTGGCAACAGTGTTAAGCAGCCCAATTCCGCGTGAAAACCACGTACTTGGCAACACTGGAAGAGGATAGCTTTCTGATAGCGCATCAAGAACCGGGTTGACCGGGTACCGGTACTTAAGAAAACCTGGTACCGTAACGTTTTCATTTTTTCAGTACCGACTTGGTACTGAAATACCGGGTCTTTTGACAACACTACTCTGATCCCTACTTTTTATGGATACAAACAATGTGCTCATGCTTTTTTAAACTCCTCATGTAAAACTGGATCACGTAGCACACGGCCTTGATGTATTGTTATAAATTTTCTATGCATATGGGTGCAAAGGGAAGATGGAAGTGGTTGTCTTCAGATTGACAGGGGCTCTTGGACCTCTAATGGAAAGAACAGTCTCTGCAGCTGCTCTGCAGTAGATTATTTCATTAAACTTGTTTTAAATTTGGAAGACTCTATAAGCACTTCCTCTAGCTTACTGCCCACTGCGTCTGTTGACTTTTGAACATCGCTGGAATCTAATGAGTCACTTAAGATACCAAAGACTATACTCCAAGTTTTCCTGTGACTGAAAGAAAAAATCTATTACAAAACAACAATTTAAAAGTATTTAACACTGAAGCCATCAGACCCCCTTCTTGAATCAGGCATGTATTTTTAACTGTACAATTAAAAGCAGCCTTGCTGAGCAGAAGAACCTTCTTTTAAAACATTTGAAATATTACAGATCCCAATTTGAACACTATGTGTGAATGTTATAATAAATGTATTAACAGAGCTGTTGAAATTATTATCATTATTATTGTCTTACTTTTTATTTTATTTTACTGAACAACAGTAAAATTACAATACTAACATTTATGATTGTTAATGGAGTTATTGCTTTTTCTCAACTTTTATTTTGGCAGAGACGCGCAGGAACATAACAGCAGATTTATAAATGAGTCTCATTACGAATAAGTCGCACGTATCGCATTGTCACGTGCCTTGTAAAAAAAAATCATAAAAATGTGACTGAGCAACTGAGTACACTGTTAAAGCGCAGATTTCCCTCACGGTTTGGACTTTGAACCCTGGCTAACGAGCAGATAGCACCGCGAGTTCATGCAGCGCTGTCAGAATGCAGTGTGTGTATTAGAAAACATGACGTTCTGCAGTTTATTTACTAATTGTTTAAGGCCATTTCGCGATTTCAATTATCATACAGTAACCAGCAACAATCACCCCTTCCTCTTCTCATCGAAGACATGCGATGCAGTACTAAACAGTCTCTCTCTGTCGGTGCTTGTAATGATTTTTGCGTATTTCTCGGACAGTTTTAAATGCTTCCACACTGCTGACATGTTTGTTGCATTGCGCCTCTCACTCTACGCTGGTTGCTATTTGATCGCGTCACGTCATTGTTCGGTACAGTATATTCGGTCTTTTTCGCTTATTTTTGCTTATTCGGTTACCGAACATTCGGTGCATCCCTACACTTATGTCTTTCAAAACCCATATGACATTTACTTTCATGGAACTCAGAAAGTTATAATCTTTGTCCAGCTTGCTCTTTTCTGTGGAAGCTTGTTTCCACCATAGAATAAAAAAATAAAGGTAACTGCAAATTCAAAATCTCTAAATTTAAAAAAGTCAGAATTGCGAGATAAAATGTTGGAATGACCTTTTTTTTTATTCCATGGCGATAACAGAAAACCAAATTGCGAGAAACTCCGAAATGTCCGAATTCCAAAGAAAAAAAAGTCAGAATTGCGACACTGTGGAAAAAAAGCGACATAAAAACTGTTATAAATTTATTAGTGCTGTCAAACGATTAATCGTAATTAATTGCATCCAAAATAAAAGTTTTTGTTTACATAATATGTGTGTGTACTGTGTAGGCTACTACACACACATACAATATATATTTTGAAAATATATACATTTACATGTATATTTATATTAATATAATTTATATTATATTATACGTGTGTGTATATATATGTATGTGTATATATATGTACAGGTGCATCTCAGTAAATTAGAATGTCGTGGAAAAGTTAATCATCACAATTAAAAGAACCAAAGACTTAAACTACTTCAGTCTGTGTGCATTGAATTTATTTAATACACGAGTTTCACGATTTGAGTTGAATTACTGAAATAAATGAACTTTTCCACGACATTCTAATTTATTGAGATGCACCTGTATGTGTGTGTATTTATATGTACATAATAAATATAGACAGTACACACATATGTAAACAAAAACTTTTATTTTGGATGCGATTAATTGCAAATAATTGTTTGACAGCACTAGAATTTATAAATTGAAATTGCAAGATATAAACTAGAGAAAAAAAGTCTGAATTGTGAGAAACTCTCATTCGCCAGAAAAAATTTCAGAATTGAGAGATGCAAAGTATCTCATGGCAGACAAAAGCTTCTAAACTTTTTGTTCTGCAAAAAAAAAGGGCATATTTCTGGTGTTCTGTGGAAAAAAGATCATCAAACAGGGTTTGGAATGACTTTAGTGTGAGAAATAGGGCTTTGCAATTAATTGAAAAACAGTTTCAATTTCGATTTTGGCCATATTGTATGAAAATACAATAATCGAGATAAAACGATTATTGTGCCATTCTGCCCCCTTTCCAGCGGTGCGCTTTCGTTCCCCCATAAAGCCCAATTTCACATGCAAATCAGTAAAATAATGTAACGTGACTTTTGCAAAATGGGACGTGCTTGATTTATGGAAGTATATTAGATTTATTCATGTTTTTAAAAGCGTGAAAGAGAACTTGAAAATTATAATAATAAGAACTCAGATAAACCGTATATTGCCATAGTCGTGTGCTTATTAGTCACGTTGAATCAATGAAAACAGTTGAATCTTCTGTTTATTCAGCTGCAACTATAGGCATTTTCTGGGTTTCTTCTGCGAGGCGTATTTGGAGTTTCAGCGCGAGAGCGCCCTCTGGCCTTTGAATGGAGATTTACTGCTGATCACAGAACCGTGCTTCACTGAAAGATACGCATGACAATCGCAGCTTCTGTCGAATCGCGATCTCGATTCCATTTCGATTGATCGTGCAGCCCTAATTTGTCCTTTTCTTTTTATTCCTGACAGTTTAATTATTTTCAATAATTTTGAGGACTTTTTGTTTGTTTGTTTATTTGTTACTAATAGGCTAGTTACCTAATACTCTGCTGTGGTATTGAGAATTGTGAAATTTCGCTGGTCTCTACAATGTAGATGTCATAGCAACCTTATTTACAGGATATATATATTTGATATATATATATCACTATCTTTAAATAAATCACTCATATAAAGTTTTGGTCATATGGCCCCCTCATAATCGTGTTAATAAATAAACGTGATTACAATATTGACCAAAATAATCATGATTATGATTTTTGCCATAATCGAGCAGCCTTAGTGAGAAAACAATGACACAAGTTTCATTTTTGGTTGAACTGACTGTTTTTAAAGTTCCCAGTGACCCTGTTTTGCCCTTATCTTAAAAACAGAGACGAGGTGGACAAACTTCGCTGACATTGCCACGACTGATCGGCCAGTCTATTTCTCAGCATGCCTGCGTGTCTCACTCAGATAAGACGTTACTGCCAGGGTGCCATTACGCTCTGCCCACATTCACTTCTAGAGACTGGCAAAGGATTCTTCCTCTCTCTGCCGCATCCTCATCTACACCTCCTAAGCGACCGTCTCCACACATGCTGTTTATTTGGAAGAATCCTGAGAGACACAATGGTGATTTCCTTCATGACCCAGTGATGTTGGTTTTGGCTACAGGCTTTGCTTTCTTTGCCACTATACTTTTACCGTGGAACTCTTGCCTGGAGGAGTTTGTTTTGATTTGCTGTATTTGTTGAGTCAGCTTTAATGGAATAATGTCATGTACTTTTTTATGTATGAATATTCTTATTGTTTTTGTGCCCAAAACAGTCACACTTAATATCAATATTGAATATGTTTTAACTGGAACTGTGATGTTCTGTATGGTCTGGCGTTAGAAAGCTGTGGAAATTCAGAGCGAGCCACATTTGAGGTAGAGGTCTACACTAACCACGGGACCCGACCGGATTTTTTGCGCCGCGGGATTAAATTCCCAAATAAAACGCAGTAGCGGTCAGTAACTCTGGTGTAATTTGAACTGGGAGCGGGCAGTCTAACAATATCCCGTTCCCGACGTCCATTTAGAACAGCATATCTGCGCTTTATTCTTATTGACCACCGGTACAGCTTGCGCTCAGGACTGTTATGCACGCGCTGCACGCATGCTTTAAACGTCACGCGTTTTATTTGCGTGGTCTGTGCGCAGCATGTGCATAACGATGCTCAGAGCAGGCTGTACCTGTGGTAAATATACGGCCCTCAGACAGAACAGGCAGGTTGTCGATGAGTGACAGAGCAGAATAAGGATGGAGCAAAGTGTGGATGCGCTGTCCTTGAAGGACGTTCAACTCGGTTTTGTTTATATTTTGCTTAGCCTATAATTTTAAATGACAGATGTCATATGTATTTATTTTTGTCTGCAACACTTTTCCTACTGTGTTAACAGAAAAATGTCAAACGAATTTGAAGTATTTTAACAAGAATTAATAATTAATTAATAGGCTATTTTTGTACAACCTACATTTAAATTTTTTTCTCTCTGCGACACTTTTTCCCTATCGTGTTGTCAATGTTAAATGAATTGTATCCTGACAAGACGAATAAAAATAAGAAATACAATTTTTGTAAAACATTTTTATTTTCTCTGACAAATGTTTTTCCTACTATGTTGCATAAAATATTAAACGAATTTTGTATCTTAAGATAATTCATATAAATTCAAGTCAAAGTCAATAAATTCAAGACTCTTGACAAGACGAATAAAATAACATACAATTTTGTGCAGACTACACTTTTATTTGTCAGCCTATCTCTCTTTCTTTCAGTAGCGGAAATTTAAACGTGAGATTCTGGAAACGAGATCTAAATTTAGCGGGAACGGTCGGGTCGGGAAGAAAATTATTCTAAGCGGGCTGCGGGTGAACAGAGTGAATATATAGTGGGAGCGGGACTGAAAAAACAGTCCCGCGCAGACCTCTAATTTGAAGCTTAGTTTCAGTAAAAGTCTTTTTGGACTGAAGTTTTAATTTCTCTAAATTTCTGTATGTTTTCATAGTATCAAGTGCTTTTTACCAAAAATAATCCCCTTTAAGCTCCCATAATTCTATTTTAATGTTATGCCAGATATGCAAAGCGTTCTATTATATTTAGACTTACTTTTGGCATTGCAGTAATCTTAATGAGTATCGTTTAATATGGACTTCAGAAGTATCTTATCTCAAAGGGTGTATTACTTTTTTTTTTTCTTGGACTGAACCTTCATCCTTTGAGTGATGGAAAATGTTCCTGCTTTGACATCATGTGTGTTGTGCGTTTTAGCTTTGTTTTGTTTTCGTGAGTGCTTTTAGGATAGTAGTAGTGAGCCAGTCTTCCTTTTAAGATCAGTTTCCATTATTTTTGTAGTTGTCCTCTCATTGACTCCACAAAAGAAGCTTTTATTTCACTTGTCACCTATAGTTTGCGAAATAGCTGTTGAATTGTAATGCAATTCAGTATGTGTCTGTTTTCATTCTAATGAAAGTCCATTGAAGTGCTTAGCATCTGTCTGAGAGTTTTGGGTTACAGGCCTATTGAAGATCATTTTGTATTCTGTTCACACTTGGAGTCCACCCTTTTCCTCTGCTCGGTTGGCGCAAGCTCCTGACTTCAGACCAGTTTTGCATTTTTTGTTTCCCCCTTACAATGTTTGAGGTTAGGATATGAACCATGGAGGTCGGTCCTCAGCCAGTACTTCAGGAGAAATGTATCCTCGGCCCCTTGGCGTAGTTAAAGGTGGTGAGAGATCACAGATGTTGGAGTAACATGCATGTCGAAGCAGGAAAGGTTTCAGACTGCAGAAGCTTGGTAAAAAAAAAAATTCTCAGAAGTTACTCATGAGCTCCTCATTTTTATTGCAGTTATGTTTCCATGTTGTTATTTTTCAGAATAAAAACTGATGCTCTTGTAATAGCCTACATTTAGGCCCAGATGGAATTTGCGAACTTAATTTGTTTGAATGGGTTATGATTTGTAAAATATTTTTGCAGAAAGTGCTAAAGTACTATCTTATGCATTCTCTCGTAGTCAAATGTTTAATTAATTGTAGCCAAATATTGAATAAACCAATGTGCAAGAGATGGGAATGTGTAGAACTTTGTTAATATCTATGTTTTTGGTTTCTGTTTTTTCGGCAGCTTCTGCCTGTGTTTGCTGAAGATGAGCTGTCAAACCAGTACTACAGTTCTTTCTAATGAACTCCTGCTTGAAGTAGTTGGGTACACATTGAGCAGTGTGGAATGAAGGTAGTAATAGCAGATACGTCATGATGAATTCATGTCCTGTTGGAATTACAATAATTATTATACATAATTATAAGATGGGAACTCTTAGGTTAGCAATACTCAGGGCTGTTTACATCCTCTGAGATTATTTGTCTCTATGGCTGTGCAAACAACAAAATGGATAAAAAAAAATATATATATTTTTTACCATAAAAAAAAATTTTTTTTTTCACTGCAAAAATTTATCTCTGTATTCTCTTGCAAAATTTTGAATGTGCACCAAGTTACACTGGTTATTATACTGTTTAGGTATCGGTCAGAGAGGGCCGATCCAAATCAATATAATTTAAATTGATTTTACACACTTTAAGCAATATCATATCGCATATTGAATATCGCATTTTTTAACAAGGTATCGCATATCGGATTTTTCTTCAATATCGCACAGCCCTACAAGCCGTTATATTGACGTCTTTGCGCGGCTGAAACACTGATTGAGCGATTACATGAGACAGGATACGGATTGTAAAGTTGTACTCTTTCTTTTAACTTGCCTTCAGATGTTTAGTCATGATTATTTTGTGCTGAAACTGGTATAATGTGGAGGAGATGATCAGTTCACGTGCGCCTCGCGCTGCTGCGTCTGTTGATCTGAGGCGCTACAGCGATTTGTCACTCCACATTAAACAGCGCCAAATCGGCATTAATTGTTTGAATACTGCAATACAATGGACAGAATTTGAAATCTGAGACTTTGTTTCATATTAAAAGTACCAACGCACAATGCTTATTGCGATATATTGGATGGGAAGTGCCCTTCAACGTTCCGTCCATTAACTGAAAACAGGCTAGACTAATCGATTCTTGGGATTTAAGAATCGATATCGTTCCGTAAAAATGAGAATAGATTAATATCGAGATATCGATATTTTTTACCCAGCCCTAATATTTATTTATTTGGGACTATACTATTTATTTGAATTAAGTACCGTATATGAAATTTGATTGGTTAAGTGCTTCCCTTTTGTATTACCTTTAACTCTTTGGTTAAAGTAATCATTTTCACTAAAATTAAAAAAAAAAAAAACAATCATTATTTACTCATGCTCATGTCATATATTTAAAGGGTTAGTTCATCCAAAAATGAAAATTAGGCTGCGTTTTACTCACCCCCGAGGCATCCTAGGTGTATATGACTTTCTTCTTTCAGACGAATCCAGTCGGAGTTATATTAAAAATTGTCTTTGATCTTTCAAGCTGTTTAATGCCACTCAGCGGGTGTTGCATTGCTTCAGTCCAAAAGAACTTAAATAAAAATCGCCCATCCATAAAAAAAATTGTCTCACACTGCTCCGGGGGGTGAACAAAGGCCTTCTGTAGCGAATCGATGCGTTTTTGTAAGAAAAATATCCATATTCAAAACATAACAATCACTTTAAAGCAGCACTATGTCTCTAGCGGTTAATAAACAGAACTGCGCACATCCCCCGGAAGAACATTCCAACCGGAGCTACTTCTCTAAGTTTATGTCTCTGGCGATTCACGCAGGTATGTGTTCCTCCGCAGCGGTGACCAGGCTACAATAGTCCAAATATAAGTACTTATTATAAGTGTACCGTAGTGATTCGGAATAAGACAAAAACGCAGTTTGGAAGATGAATTCATGATGTACTCGCTCATTATATACATTTTGCAAATTTTGAACACAGAAAAAGTTACATAGTGCTGCTTTAATGTAGCTTGCGCCAACAGTTGTACACAGAAGTAGTTCCGGGAGCATGACGTATGAGGTCAGCGTTGCGCATGCGCCGATGAGTCTCGTGAAATCCAACGTTTGTTTACAGGATTAAAGGAAGCAAAGTTTCCTTACTTTAGCAAAGGAAAACCAGTCTCCTCTTGGCTTATTTCAAAATCCTCTGACATTCTTCTTTACAAATGTTCATCACTTCTGAGCGGCGCATGCGCAAAGCCGACCTCGTACGTCATTCCCCCGGAACTGCTTCTGTTTACAACAGTGAGCGCAAGCTAGATTCAAGTGATTATGATGTTTTGAATATGGATTTTTTCTTACAAAAACACATCGATTCACTACAGAAGGCCTTTGTTCACCCTGAATTCGTCTGAAAGAAGAAAGTCACATACACCTAGGATGCCTCGGGGGTGAGTAAAACACAGCCTAATTTTCAGTTTTGGGTGAACTAACCCTTTAAGTAGTTAATTTTAAATATAGTTAAATAGTATATTATGTATACCGTATTGACCTGAATATAAGACGATGTTTTTTTCTTGGAAATACATCTGAAAAAACGCGGTCGTCTTTTTTTCCAAAAGGTACATCTGGGAAAAGGGGGGTCGTCTTATAATCAGGGTCGTTTTATATTCGGGCCAATACGGTATTTAAAATACAATATAAAATAATAAATCTTTTTGAGAGCTTGACAGTTCCAGTCCCCATTCATTGTAACTACCATAACAGTAATAACAGTTTCCTTTTGTGTTGCACAAAAGAAAGTCACACAGGTTTAAATCCAAATGAGATGGAGTAAATGATGACATAATTCAGTTTTGGGTGAATGGTTCCTTTAAGTAGTCTAACTTCGCCATGTAATCAGTGATTTGCCCGTCAGTCTCATATCAGGGTCGCAGCAGTTTGGCGATATATGTGTGCTGTCATTGATTAACGCAGGTAAAAGCCAAAGCTTTGGCAGGGCTGGGTCAGTCACGACAGTCATGGCCCTGCTGTCTGGAGGCTTGTTTACCCTGCGAGTCGGAGTTAACCCCACCCTCAGCGTGTGGGATTAGATCAGCATGCCGTATTCACCGGATTACAGTCTTGTTGTCTTTTTCTGAGACCAGGCAACTGTGCACAGCAGGGCTCTACAGTGCGACCATTTGTGACTGAAAACTACTGCGTGCAACTGAATTTTTTTTTCGGAGCACCAGTGCGACTGACCCGATCATCATCATCATACTTGTGATTGTGCTCAGGGGAGCTTCAAAGGTTTCTACTTGTTTTTGCAGCATTGAGTAATGTATCACAGACATATCTCACGAATCCTTTCATAAGCAAAGTGTAGACAGGGTGTAAATAAGAGATTCATTGAGCAGTGTAGAGAGCTTCGTTGATTATAAATGTGAGATTGAGATGAACTAAGATGAGTGACTGCTTTTAATGATTTTTAAGTGAGTTTGTAAATGTGATACTGATTTAATACAATACAATTCAATAAACAAGAAGTTAATATTAAGTGACTTACATTGTCTGACTATAACACTATTGTCTGATTTTGCTCTATTTCGTCGTCCAAAATAGTTTAAAACAAAGACACAGCGGAGCCGCTGCGCATCTCCATTCAAACACAGCGGTGTTTCGTTTATGAATGAACAGGGTTTTTTAAACGAATCTAGTGAGTCAGTGATTCATGATTACCCATTCATAAAGACAGTCACTTGATTCATTCCTGAATTTTTTAAGTTAGGGAGCACAAGTGCTCCTAAAAAGAAAAGTAAACGTAGAGCCCTGCACAGTCACGTACAGTTAGCCTACTACCGCATCTGTTTACTTTGCTGTAGTGGGAGATAATATGTAAGATGACACGCGGCTGTTTCCTCAGCCGGTTTCAGTCTGAAAGGTGTGTCTGGTGTAATTTACATTTCTAATGAAACCTAACAGACAGAGTAAACGTGTTTTATTGCAGTCGAATGACATTGCAGAGCTTATAGAGTCTTAAACAGAAGTTCTGTTGCTCTCTGCATCATGCAAATATTTTCCATTTGAGTGTTTGGATTTCATGAATGAAATTTTTTAGTTATGAACAACACTGAATAATAATTTTCTAAGTTTTACCAGGGCATTAAACGTCTTTGCACCTGGCTGAGCATGCCCAAAAACTTCCATTATTAAAGTTTTAGATTATATGATATAAGATTTTAGATATCATGCTTCTTTCCAAACAGTTGGCGTACTAAAATAACTGCTGCAGCAGGAATTTCAGCATCTCTAAATCATTATTAAGCCTAAAAGCACATGACAGGATGGAGCAGTGGGGATATAATAATCTCTGTTTCCTTTGCCTTTAAATGTATTGTACAATTTGTGGTTGTTGGTCAAAACCATCTGGAATTATAGCAATCTGCACAAGTTTAGCAATGATTGCTGGTTAATTGTAATGTGGGAGTGTGTGTGGTAATCAGTGTGTGGCAAAAAAAAAAAAAAAATTTTTTTAAAGAAAAGTGTATGCAAAATTGTTTGTATTTGTTCAATATCTTGGTTGGATGCACTCTTTCTTTATATGGATCAACTAGTGTTGTCATGGTACCAAAATTTCAGTATTCGGTACCAATACCAGTGAAAATCCACGGTTCTTGGTACCAATTTCGGTACCAAAGCAAAACACAAAAACATGCTAATTAATAAATTTGACTATACTTTCATTTAATCCAAACTGTGTACATATTTAATTTTAAAGGGCTTTTAAAACCTTCTAGAGTTATTCAGCCAAGAATAACAACTAAGTTTTTTAACTCCTGTTTTTTTAACCCTAATAAAAGTTATAGGAGCATTAAATAGTTAATAAAGAAACTTAATTCTAATGCTCATTATATTAGCGTTAGCCGTGCTTATGCTAATGATTAACTACTCTAATAACGGCGATGTTCATTTCAATCCGACATTGAAATTAAAATATTGAATAATATTCATAACAGAAGCGGTGTTTCTCACAGACTTGCACTCTATTTGTGGCGGCATATGCAAATTCATTCTCTGGCAGCAGGAGGCGCTTGTAGAGCGGGAGAGATAGAGGTTTCCCCAGTAACGGCTGTAATCAAATAAGCACTGCGCTCACAAACGCTGCTCAGGCATTACAGGCAAGATGAAA
>NW_015555737.1:697937-701505 GCF_001515605.1 Sinocyclocheilus anshuiensis | reverse complement strand
GAGCATTAAATAGTTAATAAAGAAACTTAATTCTAATGCTCATTATATTAGCGTTAGCCGTGCTTATGCTAATGATTAACTACTCTAATAACGGCGATGTTCATTTCAATCCGACATTGAAATTAAAATATTGAATAATATTCATAACAGAAGCGGTGTTTCTCACAGACTTGCACTCTATTTGTGGCGGCATATGCAAATTCATTCTCTGGCAGCAGGAGGCGCTTGTAGAGCGGGAGAGATAGAGGTTTCCCCGATAACGGCTGTAATCAAATAAGCACTGCGCTCACAAACGCTTTAAAGTGTTTTGTTAGTTTGATGTGTTTCCTCATTTTGATGTCGCCATGTCTCAGTGCTTTTATGAAGAGAGCGCATCTGCGCACCTTTCGGATAGCGCATCAAGAACCGGGCTGACCGGGTACTCGGTACCACCGGTACTTACAAAATCCTGGTACCGTAACGTTTTCATTTTTTTAGTACCGACTTGGTACCGAAGTAGCGCTGCGCTCACAAACGCTGCTCAGGCATTACAGGCAAGATGAAATGAAAATGACATCCATAATTTTCTGAAGACAGTCGGTTTCCTTCAGATATACAGTGATATAAAAACACCCTCACCGGGTTTCGACTTTGACACGTGCAGTGCTCAGTGCTGAGAAGATCTAAGTATTAAAAATTTAAATGAAACTTACCTACTTGAAGCCATCATGATGTTAAGCTGACATCGTGATTCCTCCACCCGTAGAACGCGTTATTAACCTGGTACCGTAATGTTTTCATTTTTTTAGTACCGACTTGTTACTGAAGTACCGGGTCTTTTGACAACACTAGGATCAACTGTAGGGTTGGCAATCGAAACTCGATTCCAATTCCAGAATCGGATACTTAAGGTCAGGAATAAGATACTTGTAAAATTAAAATTTCGATTCCGCCTGTCGATTCCTGTGTGTGCTTTTTTTCTTTATCTGTGAGGACCTGACCTAGCGATCTGCCAGGACCTTTCTCGCTAATCTAAGCTCTCCAAAGTTTGGCTACACTTGCGATCAGAAGCCAAAAAAGCTAAGTATAATATCTGTGACGTTGTGATCACTTGGTTCGTCCGTGCAGCGTATGATCACATCGGTGCGATTTGAACATTTAAATCTGCGTTCGCGCTGCCGCTGACCTAAAGAGAGCAGCCGTCATGTATATGAGTGAAACAGCTTCACTGTCTTTTCAACCACACAGTATCATTATTTCTGTTACAAACATTCAAATATTCACAGAAGTACTGGGATAAAAGTTTATAGTTCAGATATAAACTCTGATGTGTACGGTAGCGAATGAAGATTTATCGATTACATTGTTACGCCAGTAGGTGGCGAAATGTTAAAATGTATTTGTCTTGAATCATACAAGAGATTTTTTCAAAAATGCTGATTCATCCAGTAAGGAAACAAGTAGGCCTACATCTCGAGTGAGTCATTGAATTATTCATTCATAAATTACATGTGATTTTGTTTAGTTGTCGAATGTTTTTTCTTCAGAATTGTGAGAGAACCACAACTTCCATTGAAAAAAACATAAAAACAAAACAAAATTTATCCAGAATCATGCAGCTCTATTTTGCATACAAACAGCTCTTAAAGAGTCCAGTTTTTATGTAGCTTGTTGATTTTTGTTCATGGTATTCAGCAGCAATTAAATGGTTTGCAAAAAGAGACAGGATAAATGTCTGATATAATTTTTTTTCACATTGGAATCGAAACTAGGAATCGAAAAGAATCTGAATTGATAAGCGGAATCGTAATTGATAAAATTCAAATGATACCCAACTCTAATCAACTGTACAAGTTTCCAGCTTTTGCAGTTTCAAGGGAGAGTTAATTAGAGTAAGATGCTTAAAGTATTTGTACAACCTAAAACTTCAAGCAAATCTTTTGTTGGATATGATTCAAACAGAGGTTTGTTGAATGAATCTTAGTGTTTTGATTATTGGTGTAATTCTGGTGCCAATATCTCTGTTATCAACCACACATTTCTATTTATAGAAAGCAATGCAAATATGTCTAGAGAAATCCAGGAAGTCAAACATTTAAATGAGCAAGGCTAGGGCATAAGTGACATATTTATTGTTGCTTCATGAAAAAGATTTAATTTTTTTTTAATGGATTCTTTGTAATTTCATTATAAAAAATATTGAAAGTTATCAACTTTTTCAATGTGTCTGTTGCATCATGTAACTTTGAGAGCAATAGCTGTCCTTAGTCCTAAAGTAAATAGCACACAACACTCTCATTTAATTTTAATGAAACTTGTGAAAAAAGGTTGATTTAAAAGGGGTGAGAACAAATTTGTATTGTTCTGGATCTCTCTACAACCATAAAATTGCTATTTTTACAGGGCATTCCATAGATACTGTGATTCACTGTGTAGACATGAGATGACTCACAAATAACTGGGTCAAAATATGCATATATTTGTCTCTAAAATGTCATCACTCTAGACAACAAACTTAGAATTTTTCAGTTAGGTCTCAGGAAAAAGCATCATTTCTGTGGTGGCATATTTTCATAATGAAGTGTGTGTGTCTGTTTGTGGGACAGTCTGTGTTTGGACTGTGTTTGTGGGCCGTGACCTTTTAATGATGTTCTTGCTGGTATGGAAAATTATAAACTATGGAAAGCTGATTGATGACAGAAATTAAGTCTATGTGGTATAGACAAACATATTTGATTCGTTTAAAGGAACAATTCATCCAAACATAAAAATTCTGTCATGTCATTCTAAACCCCGCTGTTATTTTTTTCTGTTACACATAAAAGCAGAATTTCTTTCTTTTCCATATAATGACAGTTCATAATGACCATGACTGTCAAGCTCCAAAATGTATTTTTGTCTCACAGAAAAACTTTATACCATATTAGGCTTGCCGCGATAGACTGTGCTGATGGTGATACCGTTGTTAAGCCGCAACACCGGTTACGTCACTTGCCCACCGCGGCACCGACCCCCAACGTCGTTTTGATAGTGATAAAAATCATTTAGTTCAGTAAAAGAACTAGGGATGCACGATATATCGGCCACCAAATCGGTATCGGCCGATAAATGCTAATTTTTTCTGTTATCGGTATCGGCCCGATAAGAAAATTTAGCCGATATCTTAAAGCCGATAAATAATGCATTATTTCCTTCAGAGACACTTCAGATGCGCGCTGTTCGTTTGCAGCCTTTTGTGCAATTGTACGTTGTAATATTGTGTTTATTTGATGTATATTTGATTTATCTTGTATAGAATGCGTTTGGTTAAGTTAAAAGTGCGTTTCAGTTTACCGGTGATCATCTTTAGCTCAGCGCACGCAGCTCAAACAGCAGTGCACAACATTAATAACTATGATTGGGAATGTCGTGTATATAACATTCTAATGAGAACATTATTATAACAAAACGTTGTGAATTCTTTGGGTTTAGTTGCCGTGTTTCAGCGCGTTGTTATGGGAAGAGCGCATCCACAACAGGATCACACATTCTGACTATAGCACACAATAACTGCGTCATTTTGTACATATATAAGTTGTAATATTATGTT
>NW_015555737.1:695194-695539 GCF_001515605.1 Sinocyclocheilus anshuiensis | reverse complement strand
CTGACTATAGCACGCAATAACTGCGTCATTTTGTACATATATAAGTTGTAATATTATGTTTATGTTGTATTAATATTAATCTCAGGATGCATTTCCTTGAGTTAAATAAGCTGCCACCAAAACGCTTCAGTTTACCGTGGTCATTCAGCTCTTCAGCTTCAGCATGCGCAGCTCAAACGGCTGCTATTTAAAACAGTGGTATTAATTTGTTACTTTTTCAAAATCATTGATACATTATTAATAATAACAACCACTTGTATTTTTCTTTCATCAACTTCATCAACAATATGGTTTAGTAATTAAAATCATTTAATTATTGTCCGTGCAGAGGCTATTTGATCTATG
>NW_015555737.1:690580-694686 GCF_001515605.1 Sinocyclocheilus anshuiensis | reverse complement strand
CCACAGTGTTTGCTGATTTTTACTTTATTTAAACTTTGTGTAATTTATTTATTTTATTTGACATCAAGGTGTACTTTATTTAAACTTTGTGTAATTTATTTGTTTTATTCATTTTGTTAATAAAAGTTTTATGTTTTATATATAGGCTAAAGTGAGTTTGACGTTGTATTTTGTTGTTGCTTTCAAGCAATTGACGCCGAATTTCCGCTAATTCGAATTCAAATGTGCATTTAAGTTATTTAAAAGTGAAGTAAAGCGAGGAAAAGAGGGAACATTCAAACAAACTAAAAATGAACAATTGCTTTACGCCGAATTGCTGCTGTTTGAAAGTGAAAGTAAAATGCGCACGCCACTTTTTCAAGCTATTTAAAAGCGAAGGAAAGCAAGGAAAAGAGGGAACGCCCCTGCCCCCACGGTGATACCCGTATTATTGGTGTTGTCACACGTCGATTAACCGGTGAAAAAATGTCCTCACCGTCACAACCTTTGCCTGCTTTGATTAAATGGAGTATCTCACCCAAAAATTTAAATGTCTGATAATAATGCATTTATGGAACTTGTTTGGTGCAAATTATTGTTGGATTGTTGTTTTTCCGCCCGCACTGTGAATGCTCAATAAAACATGAAAACATATAAATATATTATAAATATTTATAACATATTTCTAATACCATATTATAAATCATAAATATTTATGATTTATGAATAAAATGTATACATGTATAAAATAAATACATTAATTATAAGCACCTTCTTAAACAAAACAACTTTTGTTGAAATTATTATATATATTTTTTTTAACAAAAGATGCCATTATCTTGAAGGTGTTTATATTTATATTTATGTATTTATTTTATACATTTTATCATTTATATATTTGTTTTTGATGGCACTTTTTAAGAAGAATTTTAAGTGTGATTTCCATGTGAAGTCTTGGAAAATATTTTTTTTTTATAATTTTTTTTTCTCATTATACTGAGCAATGTTGGCTAGAAACTGCTTTTTTGTGAATCCTTTTATTTTTTATTTATTAATTAATTCTTATTTTTTAAATTAAATCCAGGTTTTTCCAGATGACTGGAAAAGTCATGGACATTTAAAAGACGCGTGAGCCCTGTATGAAACAGTATTATCAACCCCTAACTAACACACAGAATTGACATGCCACTGTGGTATCATTATAGTATTTCCATCACTTATGTAATTTAAGAGTCTCAAGTTATTATTTGTCATCAAAGACAGTCCTCAGAGTATAAAGTCATTCCTCTATAAGCTAAAAATCTCACATGTCTCCCTTCCACATGTCCATACAGGAAGCATACTGGAAATATATGAGGTCCCCGCAGGAAGAAAAGTGTGGAGAGAGCTTTAGTCCATTCAGACATGTAATGTGGTCTATTTTTAGCCCAGAGTGTGACACAACCTCAAAAAATGCATGCTCTGTGTGTGTTTTAGAAAGTGTGCTTTGAATTGAAACGGTCTGTTTGGATTCCCTCTTGTGTACACAGTCACAGGCGAGTGAAGGTGGGTTGTATATTTATCTGATTGCTTATTTATGCAGGTCTTCTTGCTGTAAAGTTGAATGGATTTGTGGTTTATTGTTTCCGTATGTCTTGTCTCTGTAATTCTGTTTATCAGCATGTCCATAATGATTATCTTCTGTTTCTCTCATGTCATACAAAGTTCAGTGCATATTCATAGCAGTTATATCGCTAACACCACATTGCTGAGTGATGAGGGACAGATTGCTGTCTGAAATTTAATATACCTATAGTGACAGGTCACACCATGGCAGAAATGTGCGGCGCTTCCTCTGTGAAAAGAGGCGCTGGATATAGACCTGCATTCAGTTATAGCAGGCCCTGTTTTGGAAGTGTTCAGGCATGCTGGGAGTTCGTATTATGTTATGCTGTAGCTTTAACATGGCTATAGGGCATTGCAGCATTACGTAACCTGGCTCTTCATCTTCTCATGAGTCAGTGCTGTGAGGAACAAGCATTTTAGTGTTGGTTTGTTGCAATGATCAAAGTCTCTATTATCTTGAGTAGTTTTTAAGAATTCATTTTTATGAATGAATCCAGGTTCTTCACCAAGCTGTACTAGAAGTTATAAATATGGTGATAGATAAATATTTGATGGGAAACATTCAGAGTTTGGTCATTATTTTATTTTATTTTTTAGAATCATAAATGACTTATTGATTCATCGTTAGGCTAGTGCCAAAAAATGCTGCAATATCCTCCACAAAATAATCTCCATAGAATTAAACCCCATGTGTCAGAATATTTGGATGGTTGTAGTTCCATGCACATGGTCATGCTTTCCTTCTCGGCTTGTGGCCAGTCCTGAATAAAATCCACAGAATTCCATAAAAATCTCTGCAGACTTCATGATTTTAACTGCTGTTGTTTTCGAAGTTCTGCACATCTCTGCATCTTATATTTGTTTTTAAATTCAATATTTTTTTGATAATGAGTTTAATTGAAATCCATTCCATATCATTCTTTGTCCTCCACCATCAGCACAGAAAAAGTATGCAGATTCTGTATGGATCTTATGGCTGACCAAGGGGTGTGTGTATAGTGAAACCAGCTTCTTTCCCATGCTCTTGAGGAGTCAGTCTCCTCAGTTGTAACTACATGAGGGCTTTAAACAGGTTAGTTCGCACCGATACATAACACAGCTGGGTTCACATGATATTCAGTGTAACCCAAGCTTTGCCTCTGAGGTTCTCTGATATCATATACATGCCAAGGTTCTCGGCTTTCAGGGGCTAACAGAATTAAAGCCGCATGAGGACAACCAGCAAAAAAACAAAAAATCTATATTTGTCCTATGAGGGTCAATTTCTGCATACCCTGCAATAAAAAAAACAGTTTTTCTTTCCTTAATCCAGCAACCTTTGTTAAATGAGCTGTACTTTGAACATCAATGTATTTCAGTGTCGTATTTATTTACCCGACCGCTGCCTTGCAAAAAAGTTCAACCCTTTGAAGCATTAGTGTCGTGTCATAGAGTAATAAAGAGAGGAAACGGGTAACCAGATCCATCTGCCTCAGCAGTGCATTCACACGCCTTTCCAGTATTCAAAGCCAATGCGACAGGACAATTTACAGGACAAAATACTTCATGACTTTAAAAAAACATGAAGTATTTGTACACTCTAAAAAATGCTGGGTTGTTTCAACCCAACTTTGGGTCAAATATGGACTAACCCAGCTGTTGGGTTAAATTTTTACATTAAATTTTTAACACAAAAGTTGGGTTAGTCCATATTTGACCCAAAGTTGGGTTGAAACAACCCAGCATTTTTTAGAGTGTACACTTCATATGGTAATAAGCCTATCTGCATTGCTTTAGAATCACCTGACGGAGATAACTGTGATTTGTAAATGTTAGTCAAAACCACAATCATATTTTGTGCATGTTTTGCGCAGCTTGTCAGTGAACAACGGCTCTGTGTAGTAAATGCTGCTCCATGTGAAAGCCCGCACGTGATTAAGATTTACCGCTGATTACAGAACCGGCTTTACTGACAAGATGCGCGTTAAATATCGCATGTGATTTATCGTGCAGCCCTAATTGCTATCCAGTCAATCTAACAGGCTAATATTTACAGCAACGAAATCTTGTTATTACTATTATTATTAGTATTAGTAGTATTGCTATTAAGTATACAATTTAACATGTTACACAATAAAACAAATACTTAATTTAAACTAGTATTATATTATATTATAAATTTTGTCATTAATAAATGTCTGTGTATTAAGCTTACACTGCAAGGGCTTTTTAATTGTAATTATTTGTATTGCAATCAGTTGTCAGTTAAAATTTCATTGTTATGACAGCCCTATAGGGTTGTGACGGTGAGGAAATTTTCCCACCAGTTAATCGACGTGTGACAACACCGGTAATACCGGTATCACCGGGGGGGGCGGGGCGTTCCCTCTTTTCCTCGCTTTCCGTCGCTTTTAAATAGCTTGTAAAAGCAGCGTGTGCATTTTACTTTAACTTTGAAATAGCGGCAATTCGGCGTAAAGCAATTGTTTGTTTTTAGTTCGTTTGAATTTTCCCTCTTTTCCTCGCTTTCCTTCGCTTTTAAA
>NW_015555737.1:681938-690543 GCF_001515605.1 Sinocyclocheilus anshuiensis | reverse complement strand
GTGCACATTTTACTTTCACTTTTGAATTAGCGGCAGTTAGGCATCAATTACTTGAATGCAACAACAAAATACGTCAAACTCACTTTAGCGTATATATAAAACATATCACTTTTATTAACAAAACGAATAAAAATACACCATTCTATAGGGCAGGCTATGCCTAATATAAAATAACAAATAGCTAACTTACATAAAGTTTAAATAGGTATACAAAACTGGAAATAGGATAAGTAAACATGTATAATATATAACCAAATAAATAAGAAACGTAGAACGTTTATTAGCAAAACGAGTAAGAAAACTTGAGGAGGCACGGCATACACCTTGCTGTCAAATAAAATAAATAAATGACACAAAGTTTAAATAAAGTAAAAATCGGCAAACAAAGTGGAACCAATTAAATAAGAAACGAATGTTTAAAAAAAACGTCCAAAATCACAGGCTTTTCAAAATCCAAAATACTGCCAAACAGGCGCTTTTGCATCTAGTTTCGAAACTAAATCATCCGCGATCGTCTTGTCTGTCTCACCTCACCTCACTCTTCTTGTCAGTCAGCTCGACTCACTCTCCTCACTGGAGAAATTAAATCTGATCTGTGATGCGACTGTCGTTCGGCACGCTGCATGGAGCAGCCGCGTTCAGTTTTTAATTGTAGTGTCTGTTCTTTTACTGAACTAAATGACATCAAAACGACGGTGGGGGTCGGTGCCGCGGTGGGCAAGTGACGTAACCGGTGTTGCGGCTTAACACCGGTATCACCGTCAACACCGTCTATCGCGGCAAGCCTACAGCCCTACATGTAAGGCAGATATCATTATATCACGTCTTGTGGCTTTGTGACACTACTGAGGCTTTTAGTGGCTGGCTGCTGTGTTGAGGCGATTGCTGGCGCAGCAGTTTCAGAGCGGTGAGGTCAGGAGCGTGTTTTCACAGCACACTAAAGCTGGAACCGAGTGAAAGGGCCCTCACACTAACCCTTCACCTACCTTCCCTTTCACCGGCTTTCTGTGAGGTGGAGATTTCCTTCATCTAGACCACACCTTAGCAGTGTGTGTGAGTCTGAATTCGTTTAATGGGAGTGTGTGTGTGTGTACATGTCCTTGGCCTTGACAAACTACTAATTTGTGATATTTTAGATGTTCTATTTCAGTGGCTGACAGTTAACTGTGGCCACTTTCAGTTGCCCGATTGAAAAACAGTCTAAATGTGATTCTTTTGATGGGTCTGTTTTATGTATTCAACAATTTTTTTTGATTACTCAGCATTCTTTTTTCTCTCGACGTGTTTAGAATGTCTTGCTTTAAAAATATTCTTTCGGAGAGGTCTCCTGCACACTGTTGCCGAAATGTTTGGTCATCAGCATTTCTGGGCTTTTTTCCCCTTTGTTGGCCAATGTCAATGAGATCTGGTCTTTGTCAGCCTGTATCGAAGAATGCAACATTCTGAGAGACGCATTTGTGAGACTTTTTCTCACCATTTAAATGCAAAGTAAACTGTGGTTGGTTGGTTGCTTTACATGTCAGGAGGTCTCTTCCTGTTTGAATGGCCAGTTCTTGACCAAAATAAGCTCTAAAGAGGAACAGGCTGACAAAGGTTTGGCGATGCAAGACTATTTCACACCTGATTAGGACTTGGTGTCAGCAATAGTTTTTGTTATTCATGCAGCACTGTGGTTGGTTTATCATGTCTGGGGTGACTCTTTCACAGTAGAATGCATGAACTTCCAATATTACAGCATTTCCTGTTTGGGTTTCTGTGCGTTCATCAGACTTTCTGTGGTCACTGACTCCGAGATAAGGGCATGGGGCATTCTCAGCTCTTTCTGATGCCAAGTCTTTATTAAAGCTTCTAGGTCCTTTAGGCTATGTTAAATTTTCCAGACAAGGTTTTGGCAGCCCACTCTGTGTTGATGAAACGTGTTAACTTTTTAACGGCAATGGCAGTTTTATTTATATAGCACTATTTAGTGCAACCAGAATTGACCAATGTGCTTTACAATAGAATAACTAAAAACTGCAATAACACAATGAAAAGTAAAAAGCAGTAAAACCAAGAGGAAGGGGGAAAAAAAACATAACATGCAACAAAAACATAGGACAAGGATAAAGAGTGCTAAACCAGAATTTAAAGCCTTATCAAACAGATAGGATTTTAATTTAGACTTAAAAATAGCCACAGACGAAGCCATTCTAATAAAAGTGGGCAGATCATTCCAGAGTCTTGGGGCAATTGTAGCAAAAACGCAATCACCCCTGCACTTCCGCCTCGTCTTGGGGTTTTAAAACCTGTTTTATAGACCTGTTTTACACAGTATGTTTTATATAGCTGCATTATATCATGTTCTTGCCCTGTAGAAACATAAAGTGATATCTTAAATTCCTCATGAAATTAAAATTGACTCCATTTACTTTGTTAGTGCACATTGCAAATCTTAAGGTGAACAATTAATCTGTGCAAGTTAATCGACAAAAAAAAAAAAAAAATGTTTGTCTTGGTAATCTTTAATCAAAATCTGAACATTTGCTTCCCCTCTGAAATGGCATTCCTTCTGTGATGTCAGTTTGATGAACATATATCCTTAACCACGTCCCTCCAACCTTTAGGTTGCTGTGAGTGTGAGATGGAGACGAGGAGCACTAAAATAAAACCCTGCCCTCGATTCAATATTCCGTTTCAGTTGAAAATACGTCACTATACTGAAATAAGTAGGCAGCAAATTAATCCTGTAGCAATGCTTGTTTTATTCCGAGAGTTTAATTAAAATTGGGTAATTTATCACCAATTATTATAGGATAGTGAGGTATGCTTGTTTAAATAGTTTGTTTCTGAAACTAAACCAGGAAGCTTCCATATCTCTCCTTTCTGTTAAAGCCATGCTTTGTGGAAATGTTATTTAAATGTTATAATCTCTTTATCATTGAAGAAAATCTAATAAGAAGGCCTAGATGCTATCTGCAGATTTTCATCGCATTTTCTGCACTTATTTTTAGGCAAGTTGTCTGAAATGGTTTAAAAAAAAAAGTGATGTGCTCTCATTGATAATTAATAATAACACTTTTTCAAAATAAGCCAAAATATTGAATAAACAATTATTTTTTACTTCTGCATAGTTTTGTGCATTTCCACATGTGCCACAGTGATGTACTGTATATATAAAATATTTGATACATCTTTTTTTCTTCATTCAGGATGAAAATGACCTATGGCGGAAGTTGAATCGCAAACAGAGAGACTCTGAGTAAGCTGGACGGGGCCTGTCCCATAATCCCCGCTCGTCGGGTCAAGGGACCATGGGAGATGGAGGCGTCAATGCGGTGGGAGAAGGGGTGAATCAGTCCCATGTGTTCTTTGACCGCTTCGTCCAGGCCACCACCTGCAAAGGCACTCTCAAGGCTTTTCAAGAGCTTTGTGACTTCCTGGAACTCAAGCCCAATGAATACCGTGTGTTCTACCACAAACTCAAGTCCAAGCTCAACTACTGGAAAGCCAAAGCTCTCTGGGCCAAGTTAGACAAGCGCGCCAGCCACAAAGAATACAAAAAAGGAAGGGCCTGTGCCAACACCAAAGTATGAAAGTTTCCCTGGGGTGAAAGAGAGTGTTTTGGTTATTAGTTCTCAAACTTGCAATGTTCTGGTATTGCTTAAAATAGATTCTTTATGGACTTTGTGGCTTGATAATTAGGTTTTTACTCCTTATGAATTGTTTCTCAGTGTCTGATCATTGGAGCTGGACCATGTGGTTTGCGTACAGCCATAGAGCTGGGCTTTCTTGGAGCCAAGGTGGTTTTGTTGGAGAAGAGGGATGCATTCTCCCGAAACAATGTGCTCCATCTTTGGCCTTTCACCATTCAGGATCTGAGGGGTCTTGGAGCCAAGAAGTTCTACGGCAAGTTTTGTGCTGGAGCCATCGACCATATCAGTAAGTAGTATATCAAACGATTTTTTCATGACAGCTAGTGGACAGCATTAAACGTAGATGGGTTAGACACATTGGAGACTTTCAACAATTACTCAAACCACCTTCCGAGGTGTTCAAGGACTCCCAGCAAATGTAGTGTAAATACTAATGCATACTGATTCATCCCAGACGTTAAATAGCTGCCCACTCATGTAATCATTGTGGGATGTGTTGGGGAAAACCTGCCAAAACAAGGTCTTTAAACTTTGCCAGCAAGATAGAACTGGTTTGGCTAAGAAGAAAATAAATTGGACTTGTAAAAGTGATGCATCTAATCAGAGGAACTTTTCTAGAACGTCTTGTCCACGTTTTGAGTCAGATTTTAATACCATGTGTAAATGGAGTCTCAGATGTGGTTTTTGTTTTTGTAATCTCTTACTGCAGGTATTCGTCAGTTGCAGCTGATGCTCTTGAAGGTAGCTCTTCTCCTTGGCATCGAGATTCACGTCAACGTGGAGTTCAGAGGCCTCATTGAGCCACCAGAAGACCAAGAGAATGAGAGTAAGATCAGTTTCTCACGTCCTTTCCATGCTAAAGTTCAGCAGTTCCATTCGTTTGTTTCCATTTCCACATAAATGCCAGTCGTTCTAAAGAGCCTAGGCATATCCTGAATGGATACCAAGTCTTGCGGAGAAAGGACTTGTCTGTCAGCGCTGAACATGCTGTTGGTTTTTCCAGGAATTGGGTGGAGAGCCGAGGTCCACCCCAGAACACATCCAGTCAATGAGCTAGAGTTCGACGTCATAATTGGGGCTGATGGGAGGAGAAACACGCTGTCAGGTAAGAATATAGCACTTCATATAAAATCATAATTGAGAATGTCCTCTCTTTGAATCTTTAGTTCTTGTCTAGACAGGAACAAAAATAATTAGTGGTGCTTGCCTTGGGATTTGAACAAACCTCAGTGTGTAACTTGTCCTGCAGACATGAATGATATCTCAAATCATGCTGCTTATTCAGCAGAAGTGTGCTTATACTTGAATGAATAAACTTGGCAAATCAAAAATGGGTCAAAAATCTTGTAGACTTGCACTAACATTCAAATGTTTGTAGGATGTTTTTAAGATTTTTAAATGGTTTTGAAAGAAATCTCTTATCCTCACCAAGGCAGAATTTATTAAAATTGTGTAATATTATTACAATTAAAATACTGTTTTCTTTTTTTTGGAAATGTAATTTATTTCTGTGATGCACAGCTGAGTGTTCAGGATCCATTACTCCAGCCTTCAGTGTCACATGATCCTTCAGAAATCATACTAATATGCGGATTTGGTGCATTAGATACATTTTCATGATTCTTTAAATAGAACGTTGAAATGCTTTTATCATATAAATATAATTTGTAACAATGTAAAATTCTTTATTGTCACTTTTACGTTTACATTTACATTTAGTAGATGCTTTTATCCAAAGCGACTTACAAATGAGGACAATAGAAGCAATCAAAACCAACAAAAGAGCAATAATATGCAAGTGCTATGACAAGTCTCGGCTAAAAAAAAATAGATAAAATAAAATTAGATTAGATTAGAGAGTGCTAGTGTTAGAGGGTCAAATAAAGATGGAAGATATGTGTTTTTATCTGTTTCTTGAAGATGGCTAAGGACTCAGCTGCTCGAAGTGAGTTGGGCAGGTCATTCCACCAGGAGGGAACATTTACTGTTCCCTTCTGGCGGAATGACCTCTAGTGATTTTGTGGCTCTTTGGGATGGCACAATAATACGCCCTTCACTTGCAGAATGCAAGCTTCTGGGCACATCAGTCTGAAGTAGTGAATTTAGGTAAAGGGGTGGTTTTGTAGGCACACATCAATGCCTTGAATTTTATGCGAGCAGCTATTGGTCAGCCAGTGCAAACTGATGAACAGAGGTGTGAGGTGTCACTTTTGGTCAGTTTAATGTGTCCTTAGCTGCTGAATTAAAAAAAAAAAACTTTACTGAAAGGTGTAGTGTACATTTAAAGATGACACATGATTTTCTGGTCACTAGATATGCATAGGACGGATTTTGACTAAAACACTAACAACTAAAAACACTAACAACTGCATAGCAGCACATTCAAAACACTCAATGTCTTCGTAACAAACTGGCAACCACCTAGTAAAATGGTGGTGGGTTTTGCACCACTCACATTTTCTTCAAATATGTAAAAAATCTAGTTTTTAGTCATTGGAAATCTCACTGATCTGTTGTTGATCTGCATAAACATTTTGGCATTCATACTTATGAATGTGTATGCTGTCTCTCCAGGTTTCAGGAGGAAGGAGTTTAGGGGCAAATTGGCTATTGCTATCACAGCTAACTTCATTAACCGCAACACAACTGCAGAAGCAAAGGTGGAGGAGATCAGTGGAGTAGCCTTCATCTTCAACCAGAAGTTCTTCCAGGACCTTAGAGAAGCCACAGGTACAATAAGCACTCTTATTGAATATATATGTCAGAATTTGATGTAAGAACAGCAGCTACAGCTCATAGCTAACAGAAGAACTCTTGTTATACTTTTAGAGAAGCTCTTGTGGTACTTCTAGAAGATCCAGCAGTGTAGGAAACAAATACTTGAAGAATCTCGTATTGAAGAGCTGTTCCTGTGCTTTGTGCTGAGTTGGCAGACTTTGTTGCTGTTTTCTGAGTTGTATAATCACTGTTATTCTTCTCTCTCTCTGTCCTGTTGATGGAGGGAGTGGGCGCATTATCCGCCGCACAGATGGAACTTAATTACATCTGTGAACGGATGCAAACAACTTCCTCTTTCTATCTCTGTTGCCCTCTTTTTCCCCCCTTGACATGCTGTCTGTCACAACTCCACTTCAATCTCTTCCTCCCGCTCGCTCATTTAGTCTTTTTCTCTTTTGGTTTGCCTCCACAGGAATTGACCTGGAAAACATTGTCTACTATAAGGATGACACACACTACTTTGTAATGACTGCCAAAAAGCAGAGCCTGCTGGAGAAGGGCGTCATTCTACATGTGAGTGATCAAAGAGTTTGACTAGTGCAGTTTTCTAACCAATCTCCACTCTTTTATTTTCACTTCTCCCTCCCTCTTTAACTCTTTCTCTTCCTGTTTGCCTTTCTCTGTCCCTTAGAAAAGTACTAGCACACCTCTGCTCAAGGCAGATGATTAGAAATGCAATACAAACTTGAATTGAAAAAACAAGCATGAACAGAAGCTTGTTTTAGCTGGCCTGGTTTGTCTGTTTTAGATGGATTTTGACACTTTTCAACTGGTTAGGCAGGGAAGCCAGCTGACCAACCAGCTAAACCAGATGCACACTAGCTTGGTGAGGCTGGGGGAAGATCTTAAACAATCTAAAACCAGCAGAAACATCTGGTTTTAGGTGTCTTTTGGGTGTTGCATGCCAAAGTACCGTAGCCAGAACCGCTAATGATTATTTACTACCATTCAAAGGTTTGAAATCAGTTACATTATTCATTTTTTGAAAGAAATTAAGTTTTATTCAGCAAGGATGCATTGCATTTATCAAGTTACTTACAGTAAAGGCATTTATAATGTTGCAAAATATTTTTATTTTGAATAGTAAATGTTCTATTTATCAAATAATCCTCAGAAAAATCGATCACATTTTCCACAAAAAACAAAAAGCATAAATAATTAGAAGCACAACTGTTTTCAACATTGTTGATAAGAAGAAAAGATTCTTGAGCACAAAAATGTATTTCTGAAGGTTCTAGGTGTTTAATTCTGTCTTTAGGAGGCCATAGGAATGTAAATAATCATTACTTGGTGTGGACAGTCTCTTTCCTTTTATTCACAATGAGCTCCTCTGCTCTGTGCCCAGTACTGCCAAGTTTGTTGAATCATTAACAGGGAGCCTCAATCCCAGCCCTCTCTCTCACACTCACACACAAACTCTTGCACAATACAACTGATATAATGATGCACAGTAATGATACCAATTAATGTAGCCGGACTGGTTGCGAGAGAGGGATGCTTACTTTGCATTTTTCAGGATAAATTACAGAATCCCACTGGACAAAACACTCGTGTTTAATATGCAGGATTACGCTTTAACTGTAATGGTGCTCAGAATAAAGCCATTTTAAATGAGTGTCAGCGTTGAGAGTCCTCATCTGTTTTAAAGAGCCTGACTGTTAGAAGAAACAAACACTGCTCGCTCGTAGCAACATGAATCAGAGAGGAAAAGACCTCTCAAATATCCCATTACCACACCCACAGCCACTCAGGACTGAACTATATGCCTCGTGGTGCTCTTCAGTTGCAGAAAACTTTGAGTGTAGTTTTAAAGTATCATAACCGCCTTTAAAAGTTTTTTAATAATTATATTTTCCTCAGTGCCAAAAATTAGTTTGACTATTTCTGTTAAATTCTGTCTTATCAAAAAGATGCCACCAACATTAATACTGGTCATAATATATTTTATTATTTACGTAGAAAAATACAATATACAGTGGGTACACATTTGGCTGTGAAAATACCCCCAAAAGATTATTTAAAGCTTTTCTTGTGTTAAATGAGAAAGTATTAATTAGACATTACAAATAGTAGCTTTAGAAATATTTTATTTGATTCAACATAAAATTTATTACACATAATTGTTTAGGCTACAATGGCCTAACATAAACAATGGAACATAAAAGGAGATAATTTGTGAAATATCTTTTTTTTTT
>NW_015555737.1:662107-681792 GCF_001515605.1 Sinocyclocheilus anshuiensis | reverse complement strand
ATTTGTGAAACATCTCAGTTTTCTTTTTTTTTCCCTTCATGCAGTGGAAGTCATTGGTAACCAAAACAGCTTTGTTACCAACAGTCTTCAAAATACATTCTTTTATGTTCCACAAAAGAAAGTAAGTCATTCATGTTTGAGTAAATGATGACATAATTTACATTTTTGGGGGTGAACCATCCCTTTAAAGTTTTTCCCCCCTTTTTTTAATGAAATAATATTCTAAATAAGAAATTAAAACTGCCAGCTGGTGGCGGTAAATGTCTTTGAGTCAAAAATTCATTTGATTCGTTCAAATGGCTGATTAATTCAGGAATGAAGTAAATGGCTCTCTTTATGAATGGGCCTTTGAATCATTAATTCACCCGATTCGTTCAAAACGAGGATTCATTCAGAAACTAACCACTTTGTTGCTCGGAGACGCACAACAATTCTGCTGTGGCTTTAGAATTGATTAAACGGCTCACTTTATGTGAATAATTGATTCATCCAATTCGTTCAAAACGCGAAACTATGTTGCTCGGAGACGCGCAGCAATTCTGCTGTGGCTTTAGGTAATATTTTTGTTGGCAAAACTGAGCAAAAACAGACAATATTGTGTTTAAAACATAAAATATTAACTTCTTATTTACTGAACTGTTGTATAAAATCACATTTGCACTCGTGCTGGACAAAATCAGCACTCGTCTGATATTACTCTAGCTGCTGGTGTGATATCGCTTATCTTATGATATAAATATGAGACAAAAACTCATACAGGGGCATTTTTTGCACCAATATCTTGAATTTTAGGGCATAACTGCATTTATGGAGTTGTTGCCCCGCATCATATTTGTTAACAGTCAACTGTATGAAATGTAAGATGATGTAGACCTACAGGTCTGGGGGCGGGGCCAGTGCGTTAACTGATCGCGTTATCTTCCATAACTAATTAATTAAGTTGACGCGTTAAACTGACAGCCCTAATATACACACAATTGATCTATTTTGGCAATTTCACATTCCCCTGCAGTTCCTACATGAACCCCTAGGAGTTTGTAACTAATAGCATCACGTACACAATGTAAAATACAATATATACAAAATTGTAGAAAAAATATTTTAAATAAATATTTTTAATTATTTAAAATTATATTAAAAATTTTATTTATTTAAAATTTAAACTCAAGAAAGAAAATTACGATTGCTTGATTGAATCATCATGAGTTTTTATTTTATTTTATTGCTTTTATACCTGTCTTATTTATCTTTTTTTTTCTTTTTTTCGCTCTTGTACAGGACTATGCCGACACCGAAATGCTGCTCTCCAGGGCCAATGTTGACCAGAAGGCTCTGCTGTCCTACGCCAGAGAAGCAGCAGATTTCTCTACCAATCATCAGCTTCCTAAGCTGGACTTTGCCATCAACCATTACGGCCAGCCTGACGTCGCCATGTTTGACTTCACCTGTATGTACGCCTCAGAGAATGCAGCGCTCGTCCGCCAGCGCAACGCCCATAAGCTACTAGTAGCCCTGGTGGGGGACAGCCTTCTAGAGGTGAGTGGAAAACCGATGTGGAGGAGGGAAATAAGACTGTTCATGAAAGGGAGTTTGTTATTTGTTAAAACTTCCTTTAATAGAACCAGATGGTGTTTTTCCATGAAGTACCACAAAATTGGCTTTTGCTGTTCTCCAACATCTTCCTTCGACAAATTTCAACTTCTGAAAATACATTTTCTCACATAAATCTGAAACCACCACTTCAGAAGCTGTGGTAATGAAAGTATTAAGTTAAAACACCACACTCCGTTACACTAGCTAGCCCGCGACTGTGAGGGCAGTTTTTCCATCTTCTTCCAAACAGAAGGTGACTGATTTCTAATATGAAGTGTACAGCTGTTCATTCTCACTCTTAGTGTATTAGGAACAAGTTGACTGATGAATATGTATTGTGTGTGTGTGTGTGTGTGTGTGTGTGTGTGTGTGTGTATAGCCATTCTGGCCGATGGGCACTGGAATAGCAAGAGGCTTCTTGGCAGCCATGGATGCAGCGTGGATGGTGCGGAGTTGGGCTCATGGAAGCTCCCCTTTGGAGGTGCTTGCTGAACGGTAAGACATACTATGCACAGAATGGAATGCTGTTTGTTTTTTAAAATAGTGCATAAGACACAGTATGCAATAATAAGGCTTTCAGAAACATGGTGGTTGTTTTCACATGTGATATTGAACATATGATAATGGAAATAAATGCAATTGTTTTGCATTTTAATCTGATTTGTGTCTGAATATTTAAACTTTTGGCATACTGTAAAAATAATATGAGTAATATGATATTATTCCAAACACATCTAGAGTGATACAGAACTTATGATGAGGTTGACAGTGATTGTGTCTTCAAACTGAGCAGTAAACAGCTCAAGTCCCTGCTGGCCGTCATTTACTGTGGTGCTCGTTTTCTTCCTGCTCTGTTATTTTGCTGCATACTGCAGGGTAATTCACAGTGGTAAAGCACTTTTCAACTTGTATGCAATAAGCAGCGTGTTTGCGGGGAAGCAAAAGTGTTTTACGAGCAAGTAGCTTGCATGATGTCTCTAGGGTCTCATCTTGAGACATCACTAAAGGGATGAATGCCAAAATGAAGGGAATTTGGGTCTGAAAACAAGCACGGCTCCTTTGGGTTTCAGGGAAAGTATCTATCGACTGCTGCCTCAGACGACACCAGAGAATGTGAGCAAGAACTTTAGCCAGTACAGCGTGGACCCGACTACACGGTACCCCAACATCAGCCTTCACCAAGTGAGACCCAACCAGGTGGGTTTATGCACATCTGACCGGTCAGAAAACCCAGCTGCAAGTTTTGTCTAGATATTTTTGCTAAATATTTATTTGAGAAATGTAATAGCACTTAAATGAAATATATAGCAAATCTCTCTCTCTCTCTCTCTCTCTCGCTATTATACTGTACATTGTCATTTGTAATATCATGATCCCTAAATTCACTTTTAGTATTTAAAATTGATATAGCTTCAATGTTTTTTTTGTATTAATTAATCTAATTTTTATTTAGACAAAAGCATAGAATTTCAATATTGGCTATTTATCAGTTATTGGCTATAACAAAAACAAACAAACAAACAAACAAAAATATGCTTATTTGTCCTAATTTTACTAACTTTACTTACTATACTTATCTGCCCTAATTTTAATATTGGTGCATTCCAAAAAATAACCAGTAGACATTTTTTTACTATAATTTTCACTCTTTTTGTTTTTTGGCTTTTGAGTAAATAATCGGTAAATAAGGTAATTCGTTTTGTGCACATTTCATTTGCTGTCACTTTATGCACATATTGGCATTTTATCTGCCTTCTGCATGCTTTCTAGATATTGGTGATATTGGCTTTACAATATAATTGTCTGCAGGTACGGCATCTGTTAGACACCGGAGAAACCAGGGATTTGCGTGTCGACATGGAGAATGTGGTCAACTCATCAACTCCTAAACTCAAAAGAAATGGTTGGTAGATTTAGTATCGCATTATTATTATACATCAGCTGTGGATACATTAATTTTCCATATATTTATTTAATCTTTCCATACATTGTATAGTCTCAATTGTAAATGTGTATAATTTGATTTATTTTCATCCTAGAAATTCTGCTTGAGAAGCAATTGCAAGGTAATTTTGTGGGCGACTCTAATCCGAATGCATGATGTTCTACAGGCTTCTACGTTTCAGCTAGCTTTGTGCAGTTTGTTGTATGAGAAGAGTAACTGACATGGAATGGAAAGTTGTCTTTGAGCACTTTAGAATTAAATGCAACTATGCACTAACAAATATTTGTGGATTTTCACAAACTGAGAACTATTATCAATTCTGTCGGTGTCTTGAATGTTTCATAACCTCTCAAAAAGGAATGAAATGCACCATGAAAGTTCTTCAGACGCTGCTCTGGTCATGTGACTAACTCCGATCCGATTGGATGTTGGCACATTCCATTACTGAATATGCACATTCTTGCTTAGGCACCACTTGACATTGCTTTCCCCCATCAGAGTCCATCGTGCGCTCCAGTAAGCTGCTGAACTGGTGTCAAAGACAGACGGAGGGATACAGAGGTGTCAGCGTGTCTGATCTCACCATGTCCTGGAAGAGCGGCTTGGCCCTGTGCGCGCTCATCCACCGATACAGACCAGACCTCATGTAAGTGCAGTATGCCACATGCTGATCCCAACAAAAGCTCTGTGTTATTTGCGCTGCTATATTTAGAGATGCAGGACTGGAGCACAAACGCTGCCACAGAGAATCAGAGATTCAGTTCATGCAAAGAATAACAAAACTTGAATCGGAAAAGACGTGTAAGTCATATGCCCCACAGTGTGAGAAGACAGGAGATCAAGCAAAGTTAAGAAGAAAAATGTTTGACCTTTTAGAGAGTTTTTAGATTTTGGTGTATGATTATGAGCTTTGGACTAGAATCATAAAAGATGCATTCTGTACTGTAGTTTTTTCCATCATTAAAAAGGTTTTAGACAAAAATAACTGTATAATTTATAATACCTTGTGACAAATATGTTTAAAATGATGTATACTTATACCTTAGCCATCTTCAAGAATCGGCTAAAAGCACATCTCTTCCATCTTTATTTGACCCTCTAACTCTAGCATTCTGTAGTCTAATTCTATTCTTAATGGGGTCATATGATGCGATTTCAATTTTTCCTTTCTCTTTGGAGAGTTACAAGCTGCATAAAGAAGATCTGTAAAGTTGCAAAGACTAAAGTCTCAAATCCAAAGAGATATTCTTTATAAAAGTGACGAAGCGGAGTCCAGCCCGGGGTCGTCACATGTGGTTGCCGCAAGCCTCCTTCGTCGAATCCCCCGGCCGCGCCGTTCTCAAGCTCACCGGCCTCCGCTCACTCTAGCCCTCTGGCCGTTCCTCACTCTAGCCTGCCGAACCTTAAACCGCATAAACACATTTCATTACACCAAATACACAAAATAATGTTCTTTTTAGCAAAAATGACCCCTATGACCCCTTTAAAAAAAAAAAAAAAAAAAACTAACACTAGCTTCTCTATTCTTTTTGTATTCTATGTATTTGTTTTCTATCTATTTCTATCTGTTTTATTTGTATTTATTTTATAATAAAAAAAAGCCCTGCTGTTGCTATGTGTACTGCGTTAGGTTTAACTTAGACTTGTCATAGCACTTGCTTATCATTGCTCTTTTGTTGATTTTGATTGCTTCCATTATCCTAATTTGTAAGTCCCTTTGGATAAAAGCATCTGCTAAATGACTAAATGTAAATGTATACTCAAATATGATACACTACCATTCAAAGGTTTAGGGGCAATAATATATTTTTTTAAAGAAATGTATACTTTTTTCAGCAAGGACACATTAACTTGATTAGAAGTGACATTTATAACATTTATTCTATAATAGAAGACCGAAAACTAGACACAAAACAGAAGATCCGATGAGTCAAAGATTTAACAGCTTTGTAATTGATAGCACCTAAAAATGAAAATTCTGTCATCATTTACTAACCCTCATGTTATTCCAAACCTTCATGACTTACTTTCTTCTGTTGAACACAAAAGAAGTTATTTTGAGGAAGGTGGGTAATCAAAACAGTTTCTGGTCCTCATTGGCAGCCATAGTACTTTTTTCCCTACTATGGAAGTCAATGGGGACCAACAACTGTTTGGTTACTCACATTCTTTAAACTACCTTCTTTTATGTTCAAAAGAAGACAGAAGCTCATACAGTTTTGGAAAACTTGAATGTGAGTAAATAATGACAGAATTTTCATTTTTGTGTGAACTGTCCCTTTAAGCTGTGGAATATGAGTCAGCAAGAACATACGGAGTGCGCCTTCAAGTGATAATGCCATTGCTAATATTAAGTGTTTCTTCAGCTGTGGTAGTTAATTTGTCCTCACCTCATTACTTTTGATAAGATATTTATAGCTTTGTTTACAATATAGAGTTTATTTACTTGGCTTACTCATCTGTTGAGTACAGCACACTATAATAACAGTACGGCTGGGTAAGTTTCTGCTTTTCAAAAGGTCAGGAACTCGTGCTGTAGTTATTCTTACTCTGGGCTCTGTTGCATAGAACAGCTGAAAGCCCCATTAGCTTTTGAGACACACATTAACATTATCATAACTGTCCATTAGAGCAGATGCTGAGTGACCTTTAAAAGCTTTTGCTTATGAGTTGTTTGTCATGGTCAGCTAAACTAGTCTGCATTTGTGTTTGTAAGACAGCATTAGTGGAAGTCTCTGAGGAGGATACCACACGCCGACAATTGCCTTCTTCAGTAGCTCAATCCAGATACATGTGCAGTGTATTACTTCAGTTTCATATACATACTATAGGAAGTATATTTCTGATAATGCATATAAAATAGACTGTGTGAATTGACACAGTTGGCAAGTTAATTTTTAAGTAGCCATTTCTTCAGTCTTCAGAGTCACATGATGCTTCATAAATCACTCTAATATGCTGATTCAGTGCTCAAGAAACATTTCTTATTATCAATGTTGAAAATAGTTTTGCTGCTTAATATTTATGTTGGAACCACTATATATTAAATATTATATATAATATGTGCAATATACTATATAAAGTTTGTGATTTGTGTAAGAATAATTTGAGTGTGAAACATTTTAATAGAATGTCCAATTTTAAATGATATTAGACCACGTTTTTACTAAAAAAAAAAAAAATGAACTAAGACATTTTGAAAAAGGTTTCTTCCGGAAGAACTTAAGAATTATTATCATTGATTAAATTGAAAGATTCTGTATGATTTTTATCAGTACTATTATTGTTTTTTAAATAATGTTTGTATGTATGTTTAATGTATGTTTGATTGCTTCTTAAGAAAATGTTATATTATTGTAAATAATGTATTGAAATGATCCTGTTAATGTTGCTATAAATATAGCCATTGTTGCTGATATGGCGTTAAAACATAAATAAATACATAAATAAATTATATATTATATAAAGTCCATGATAACATTTATTTGAAATAGAAATCTTTTGTAACATTATAAATGTCTTTGATCAATTTAATGTCCTTGCTGAATAAAAGTATTAATAAAAAAAAAAACTGACCTGACACCAAACTTTGAATGATAGTCACTGTGATGTGGATATTTTCAAATAGATATTTTTTTAAACCAAGTAGTAGTTCTTTGCTAAAATATTTTCTTTTTGATGCTGAAACAGATTTACACTAACAGATTTGCATCCGTAAGGCAACCTTTAATGACGGTTCCCAGTTTGACACAATATGAGCAACACAGACTAACTTGGGAATGCAGCAAAATTCAACTTTAAAGTTTAATGCAATGCGGCGACCAGCAGTTTGAGTCCAGACAGTGAAGCTTGTGTGATCCACAGCCTTATGCAGTTGTATGCAGCAACCGAGTAATAACTGCTGCTAGCAACCAAACAAAACAACTTGAATCGCTGTCAGTGTGAACAGCCCTTGAAAATTCAGTTCAGCAGATGTTCTTGTGAAGATGTATTAAACTGCTTTCTAGATCATGCTCTTTTTACAGTATCATTGATGCATGTGGGTTATCTGGCGTCAGTGTTTTTAAATCTTTTCTAACTTGCTAAATAACATGATTATGGGATATGGAGATGTCTCATGTTGCGATGTCTTGTAACTACAGTGACTTTGACTCGTTGGATGAGAAAGACATGGAGAAGAACAACCAGTTGGGTTTTGACGTGGCCGAAAAAGAGTTTGGGATTTCTCCCATCATGACCGGGAAGGAGATGTCAGTTGTGGTGGAGCCTGACAAGCTCTCCATGGTGATGTACCTCAGCCAGTTCAACGAGATGTTCAAGGACACTGTGCCACCTGGTGGTGAGTTGTAGATCTACAATAATGCATCCAGAGAAACTTGCAAAACCACAAAGGAATGTTAGGCATTAGGAGTGTTTATGCTATTTCTTAGCATGCAGTTCATTCATCGATTTTAGTCATTATTATTCATATTTTTGTGTTTCAGAAAACCACAATCTGAGCCCTGAGGAGAAGGCTGCGTTGATTGCCAGCACTAAGTCACCCATCTCGTTCCTCAGTAAACTGGGTCAAAGCATCGCTATCTCCCGCAAACGAAACCCCAAGGTAGTCCAGTTTCTTTTTGATACTGCAAAATGAGTGATTCTTGCGATCTCAACTTTTCCTCTCAAACCCTGTGTAGGATAAAAAAGAAAAGGAACTGGATGGTCTGGGGAAAAGACGAAAGACCAGCCAGGCTGGACAATCAGAGGATGTAAGGCCATATCTTGCTGGATCATTGGATGTACAACATTGTGTACAGTTAGGTCCATATATATTTGGACACTGACACAATTTTCATAATTTCGCCTCTGTATGCCACCAGAACAGAATTAAAAATAAAACAATCAAGATGAATTCGAAGAGCAGACTTTAAGCTTTAATTCAAGGGGTTGAACAAAAAATATAACATAAAATGCTTAGGAATTACAACCATTTTTTTACACAGTCCCCCCATTTTCAGGGGCTCAAATGTAATTGGACAAATAAATATAATCATAAATAAAATGTTCATTTTTAATATTTTGTTGAGAATCCTTTGCAGGCAATGACTGCCTTAAGTCTGGAACTCATGGACATCACCAGAGACTGGGTTTCCTCCTTTGTGAAGCTTTGCCAGGCCTTCACTGCAGCTGACTTCAGTTGTTTTTTGTTTGTGGGTCTTTCTGCCTGACTTCAGTTATTGTCTGTTTGTGGGTCTTTCTGCCTTTAGTTTTGTTTTCAGCAAGTGAAATGCATGCTCAGTCGGGTTAAAATCAGGAGATTGACTTGGCCATTGCAGAATATTCCACTTTTTTAACTTCAAAAACTTGGGTTGCTTTCGCTGTATGTTTAGGGTCCTTGTCCTTTTGTACTATGAAGCGCCGCCCAATCAACTTTGCTGCATTTGACTAAATCTGGGCAGAGAGTATATGTCCCTATACACTTAAGAATTCATCCGGCTGCTTCTGTCCTCTGTCACATCATCACTAAACACCAGTAACCCAGTGCCACTGGAAGCCATGCATGCTCATGCCATCACACTGCTCCACCATGTTTCACAGATGATGTTGTATGCTTTGGATCATGAGCTGTTCCAAGCCTTCTCCATACTTTTTTCTTCCTGTCATTCTGGTACAGGTTGATCTTAATTTTAGCTGTCCAAAGAATGCTTTTCCAGAAGTGGTCTGGCTTTTTTAGATGTTTTTGACAAAGTCTAATCTGGCCTTGTTTGCTCCTTGTGATGAACCCTTTGTATTTGCTCTCGTGAAGTCTTCTCTTGATTGTAGACATTGACAGTGACATGTCTACCTCCTGGAGAGTGTCCTTCACTTGGCTGGATGTTGTGAAAGGGTTTTTCTTTACCATGTTCTCCGTGGACATCCAGGCCTTTTTATGTTGCTGAGCTTCTTTTTTTCTCAGAATGTACCAAACTGTTGATTTGGCCACACCGAATGTTGCATCAGAATCTCTCTGATGATGGATTTGTTTTGTTTTTGAAGCCTAACAATTGTCTATTTCCCTTGTATGGAGACATCCTTTGACAGCATGATGTGGGTTCAGAGCAACAGCTTCCAAATGCAAATAGCACACTTTTAGAATCAACTCCAGAACTTTTACCTGCTTAATTGATATAGAAATAATTAAAGAATAGCCCACATCTGTCCATGAAACAGCTTTTGAGTCAGTTGTCCAATTACTTATGGTCCCTTGAAAAAGGGGGGAGGTACATATTAAAGAGCTGTAATTCCTTAACCTTTCCTCCAATTTTGATGAGTTGAATACCCTCAAATTAAAGCTCAGAGTGTGCACTTTAAGCCCATATTCATATAACTGTAACTTGAATATGTTTTGGTCAGCAGCTAAAATAATAAAAATTGTGCCTGTGTCCAAATATATATGGACATAACTGTATGTACTTGTTAAATCCTTTCATTCCTGTTCTCCAACATCACAGGAAGAGTTGCAGAGGGTTAATCGAGACGACAGGCCTTCTATAGCTACTGCTCTGGCAGAACGTAAAATTGACTCGGCTGCAGCAGCGAGCAACAACAACAAAGTGAAGTCGATGGCCACACAGCTGTTAGCGAAGTTTGAGGAGAACGCCCCAACGCAGTCCACCGGTCTCAAGCGACAGGTTGGTTAGAATTTGTGTTTTTGCATGGTAGCTGCCTAAAATGACTATGGACGTTCATTTGTGAATTCTTAAAATAACAAGTGGTAATAAAACATCATCTTCAGCAACAGGCTAAACTGCTTTGTTGGAGCAAAATTTGCAACAAAATGTTTGTTGTTCTGCAGGAATGTCTGGCTGACTGTACCAGTACTATTTTGTTATTATTTACATGCTATTATAGTATTTATTAATATTTCGAGTTAGCTTTATTTTTTATATTTTCAGTTTTCATTTTAGTTTGATATTATGTGTTGTCATTTTTATTACTTTTTCTATTTTACTTTATTTTTACTTCTGTAATTTTAGTATTTACATTTATTTTTTATTTTTTATTTTTAAGTTTTAGTTAACAATAACACTAGACTGTATATTATCCCTTCAATCTGTAGGAACTGTTTCATTTTAAACTTAAGTTAAAAATGAACCTTTACTTACCAGGAAATAGGCAAAATACTACATGAAAATGACAACTGATTTAAGGCGGGCAGTGTTAGAATATCACGTTGTGAATCAGCATTATTTTTTATTTTTTTTGCAATGCTATTTATTTATGTGGGAAGCATAAAAGCTCATGTGGTTATAAAGCCCAGGTTTGTTAAACCAAGCGAGACGAATCCTGTCCTAAACTGCTGTTACTTGATGTTTGAAGTGCACAGCATGCTGGGATTGTTTGAAATGATCAGGTTTATAGAGGAAAATTGACTTCGATTCATGCTGTGGTCCATTCTAATGGAGTAGCCAGCAGGAATGACTGGCATGAGCGAGGATTTGGGAGCTTTTTGTAGGAAGCTAAACCCTTTGTGCTGTGCAGCAGTGTGAGGCTGATGAGTTTGACACTGTTATCTACTGGAGCCATGCAAGATAAAAGGTTATTTGTATACTACCGTTCAAAAGCTTGGGGTCAGTAAGAATGTTTTTTAAAAAATGAATGCATTTATTCAGAAAGAATGCAATAAATCAATCAAAAATGACAGTAAAGTCTTTTGTAAAATTACAAAAGATTTCTTTTTCAAATAAATGATCTTCTTTTTAACTTTCTATTCATATAATAATTATGAATAGAATGTGTCTTGGTTTTCACAAAAATATTAAGTGGCCCAACTTAAGCAGTTTTCAACTGTGATGATAATAGGAAATGCTTCCTGGAGACTGAAGTAATGGCTGCTGGAAATTCAGTGTTGCCATCCCATTAAATATATTTTGTAATAAAATGTAACTATATTTCTCTTTTACTGCATAAATGCAGCCTTGGTGAGCATAAAAGACTTCAAAAACAATAAAAAATCTTACTGACCCCAAGCTTTTAAACGGTAGTGTTTTTCTCAGGTGTCTGTGGTCTGGCTCATGCATGGACTGACTCATTTGGATGTCTGCTCATTCATCTGTTTCCTTCTACTTCCTGCATGAATTTGTTTTAAACTCAGTACCTGATCACATGTTTTTAATAGTAGTTATTTATTCATGCATTGCAATGCACATTGCAGGTGTTTTTTCTGCAGTCAGTTCAGTCATTCACTTTCAGTTTCTCTCTGCATGCCTATCCTTATTTCTCATTTCTGTTCTTTTCCATTCTCTTTCTCACTCCAATGGATGTTAATGGCTTTGGCACTTCCTCACTTTTCCATCGGTCACTTCACTGGTTACAGGGGGACTCCATGCCCGATTTCGGGCTCATACTGACCCCCTCTCCGGCCACTCCCTCTCTGAAAGAGTCAGTGCGGTTGGCTCCAGTCCCTGCATGGAGGAAGGTAAAGAGTGTAGTACAATCCCATGTTCCCAGATTCCCATCAACCGTTAACACTCTAAGTACCTACTTTACCTCTCTACTCATCCATAATTGTTATTGTCTTTGTGACTAAATGAACTGGGTCTTAACTAAGCTTGTTTTGTTGAAATATGTCTTACATGTCCATTTTTCTTCATTTAGTCTTAATGCTGTTTCAAAAGCTAGTTTCTTGTCTGTTTGAGTTGAAGTAGCTAAATGTCTTTACTGTCTCTTTTATCAATTAAATGCATGCTTGCTAATTACAGGTCATTACATAAATACAGTACAATACAACACAATACAATGCAATACTGACCCCAAACTTTTGAATGGTAATGCATTTACTGTTCTCTAAAGTCTATAATTGGGTTTATTAAGATCAGTTGGTTAGCCGAGTTTGTTTCCATTTGTTTTAATGAGAGAACTGTTATATGAACATGAAGGCTTGTGCGTGTGTGAGGGGAAAACATGACACCTTGAATTCATCTTTTATGCTTGTATTCAGAGGCGCACACAGTTACAGGAGCAGATGAGTTTCCGCTATAAAGAAAGACTGAAGTGTCAAACTCTCCCCATCAAACAGGAGCAGGTACATGGCTGTAGAAAAGACGCATTGCTTTTACACTTATCATATAGTGTCCTGTGTCCTTCCTTGTGTAGTAAACAAGAAGATACTGTAGTCCCATGAGGTGATCATATAGTCTCCTGTGTACTTGTCTTCTGTTGTTAGTTTCCTGTTTGACTAGACGTGCTCATGCATCGGAGACTTAGAGGCATATCTTTCAACACTGCACTTTGGTGCTCTTTGTTTGCGTTTCCAGTTTGATTGAGACGAATGAGCCGAACGCTTTGCTTATTGTTCTGGTGCTTTGATATTCCTCGTTCTCAGATTGTAGAGGTTCAGATGTGGTTTTGATAGCTTTGTTAGACATTCCATGTGCATAGGAGGTCTGTGTGTTTGTTAAGTGTCACTAAAGTCACTGGGTTTGATTATCTATCAACTGTGTTTTTCTGCTTCTAATGGGTCACTGTTTGTTCTCTTAACACAACGTTCCTGTCTCTCATCACTACGGTTGTGTTTGTGTGTAGTAGGTGATTGGATGTTTGGATGGTATTATCAGGTTTTTTAATTAGAGGAGTGTGTGAGGTGTTGTATTTATGTGAACGTGTTTCTCCTCTCTTGTCTCTCTGAAGGCCAGCAGCGGGACTGAGGTCTTGAGGAGCTGCCCTAAGAAAACCATTCTCCTTTCTTCTTCCTCACCCTCATCTTCCTCATTCTCTTCATCGTTTCTTCCACACGCACAGGTGACACTCCTGTCTTGCTGTACTAACCTCAGCATCTCTCACAGGGGCTGGCTTTAACAGAATGCCTTCTATTGCAGTCTCTTGAAATTAGGTTTTTGGAGGCATTTAGACTTTATGGAGCAGAACTGTTTATCTTGATCAATGTATTGAGCAATCCTCCTGGCATATTCAAAAAAATGTTATATATACGTCAACAGTTTGATCTCTGTAAACAATTGTACAAAAAGCACACAGGAAAAAAAAAATATTGATAAACTTCTTGTTAAATATTGGTAAACTTCAAATACCCTTTAAGTACATGTAAGGAAAATAAGTGAAGACTATTTTGACACTATTATTATTATTTGACTTCATATATTCATCCATTTTTTTTTTTTTATAACATCATGCTCCATTGCTCCAATCTTTAGATGAGAAGTTCAAAAGCAAGTTCGACAGCAATTATTTTAAATAGAAATCTTTAAGGCATTATAAAGTGTAATTTTTAGTCATTTTTGATCAATTTAATGCGATTTTATTAAATTTAGTGTATTTATTAAAACCATGTTTTCAGACATTTTTTCCTGGTTTTAATATTTTTTAGCTGTGGTTAAATATTATATTTAGCATTTATTTGTAATAAAACATTTATCATTCAGTCAGGCTTGTCAGTTTTGAAAGTATGTAGTTGCACATCCTTATGAACAATTTACCTAAAGCTGAAATGGAATGTTTCGTGCAGTTCTGGAAACCCAAAAAATTGTCATTGTGTTTGATAAAGTTGAAATTGCATTTTGGTTAGCATCAGTTTAATGAAAATACTGGAATAGACCACCATGGCTTTTGTTGCATTTTTGTTTCAGAAATATGGGGCTGTTACCCTTCTAGTTTTGATTGTTCGTTTAGTCTGAGATCTCCTAGCTAATGATAGGGTGGAACTGATTTATGTCTGTTCTCTGCAGCATCATGTTAACCAGTCAGAGATAAACAAGTGTAATGGTGGTGGTGATGAAGAGAATGAGATCCAGGACCCTTCAATCTATTACAGGGTAACCATGACATCTGCATGGGGCTTTTCTCAAAACTTTGCTAAAAAATCTTTTGAAGATTTGTAACTTCCATTACATCTTCGTGAACATGCATGCATGTGTGTTTGCAGAACTACAGTTAACTTCACTAGATTTGCGGAATAAACATGTTATATTTATAACAATGTGTAATGTCAGTATATATATACATTTTTAGAATTAGAACTACAAAAACTTGCAGCACAAATGAGTGCCACAGATGTGATGTCAAAACCAAGAAGAATTATTCACCATGTGTTCCCTTGAGATTTTCCATGGGTTTTTATAATGGAGTTTTTCAATGTAGGAGTAAAATAAGGTCAGTAGTAAATATAAATTGATGATACTTGGACATTTTGCTCTACAACATAAATTACACGTACTGAAAATCTTTTTTTTTTTTCATGTTAAAAATGAACATAACCGTTTGTTTGTAACAAGTAACTACATTAGAATTAGGGAGTGTGTACAGTTTACATTGTACAACAAAATGTCCAAGTGTAAGTTATGTTTACCACAGACAGACTATATTTCACTCATGAATTGGAAAACTCGGTTATAAAAACCCAAAGGAAAATCTCAAGGGAACCCATAAAGTATTGGTCATCTGGGGTTTGAAGTCACAGCTGCAGCACTCTACAATACGATATGCAGATAAGCTTTCAAACCCAAAAAGAGTTTCATCAGCCTTTCCGTTTACAGGAAGATAACCTGCCTAATGTGGACAAGCCAGAGCCCATACATATCCCTAGCATTCAAGAGCGAATGGACACTCTAGTCGCTAGGTTTAAAGGCAAGCCTGACAGGAAGGACAAGCCACAGGTAGAGCAATTCAAGAGAAAAAAGCATGCTCTTAAAGGGATAGTACACCCAAAAATGAAAATTGTCATCATTTACTCACCCTCAAGTTGATCCAAACCTGTTTGAGTTTCTTTCTTCTAAGATATTTTGGTAACCAAAAAAAAACAGTTGCTGGTGTAGTAAATTACAGAAATTAAATTTTTTTTTCAACTTGGTCAAGAGCACAACTAGGTTAAAGACAATAATGACACCATGTCTTGAGTTGTGGCCTTGAGTTATCTTGAACATTTATGCTCTTCCTTTTTCCAAACATATTGAATTTAATAGTTATATTTTTATTCCCTCACGTCTACCTTTGTGAAGGTTATGAAAAAGCCGTCACAGTTCTTTATTGAGCAGTGGCTTTTGACCCACAGCCTCAGTCCTGAGCAACCCTTCTACCCTTCTGACCCCCAGCATCAGGTAGCCCTGCCTGAGCATGGAGAGATATGCATGGACGTCTCGTCTGTACCTTAAACACACAGTTCCTCTAACCTATGATGGTTTGAATGCTTTATACATAACTCTACACAAATAAAAAGGTCTTTCCTAATGGATTTTATTCACAGGATTGCAGAAAACTCTGATATTCCTTGTCCTAACGTTATGACTTAAGACTGCATCTCTCTCACAGCAGAGGGAGATTTTGCGTTCTGATGATCACGTGCCTTTACACATCGCCAGCATTCAGGAGAGAGCCGAGAGGTTAGCCTCTCAGTTTAAAGACAAACCAGCAAAGCCAAAGGTGAACTCTCAGCACCAGGTGTCCTTGAAAACGCACTTTTTTTTTTCATGTACAGCCTTAAACCGTTGATGCATTTTAGCAGTTAAGCGGTCTTTTGGCCTTATCACAACACAGATTTCACAAAAATGGAGTGGAAATTGTTTTCAAGAAATGTTCTAGCTTAAATAAAGCTCCTATTCATGTTGTGTTCACAGGTAAAACACTCCTTAAGTGTTGGTCAAATCACCGTAACATGCCCTCTTGTGGCTTATTGTTTTAATAAATAATCATTTTGGCAGCAGCAATTCAAAAGTTTTGGGTTGCTACTTTTTATGTTTTTAAAAGAAGTCTATTGTGCGCGCTAAGGCTGCATTTGTTTTCCCCCCCGTCAAAATACAGTATAACAGAAATATTATTACAGTGTAAAACAACTGTTTTGTATTTTAATGTATTTTAAAATGTAATTTATTCTTATGGCAAAGCTGAATTTTCAGCATCATTACTCCAGTCTTCAGGGCCACATGATCTTTTAGAAATCATACTAATATGCTTATTTACTGCTCAAGAAACGTTAATTATTATTATCAAAGTTGAAGTGTGTAAATTGTACACTTGCCGCATAGATTTGTAAATAGTATTATTGTAAGCACTGTTGTTATTTTTGGGTGCTGTCAGTGAAGGTTAACTTGTATTTAACTTGCAGTATTTCTTTTAAGATTGTAGACTTCTAGTTTGCTTTCTGCCTACCTATCTGCTGTTCCCGTCATCTTGCCTTTACATCCCTCATCTCTCTCTATGTCTCTCTTTCTGTCTCTACCTCTTTCAAAGTCTAAGAAAAAGGCGTCACACTTCTTCACAGAGCAGTGGTACAGAGCGCGTGATGTGAGCTCTGTTAGCCCTCTGCACTCTCCCAGCTCTTTCCGGCAGGTAGCAATGATGCATCTAATGACTGCTGTGTTCTGGAGTCGTGTGTTTGCATGGATGTGTTTCTGTAACACTTTCAAACGCACTCTGTTAATGGAGGAGAGCTGCCATTCTGTATATGTCTGAGTTGTCTCTCTCCAGTCTTCTCATGTGTGTATGTTTCAGTGTGTGAAGCTGAGAATATTGAAATACAACAAAAATGGACAAGTACTGTATGTTGCCGAACATTTTAACACAGCTGTATGCTGGATGTGACCTATATTCATGAGCTGCATAAAAGCTATTTTTGGAAACTGATCTGCATGTTCATACAACATTGAAATATTGAATTGAATTTAACATGCTTCAAGCATGATTGTTAAAGTCCAGGAAGAATATTTTGCTGCTACATAAGTTTGCATCTTCACATATGTTTAACAGTGTAATTTTATGTTGAAGACTTTTGTTTTAATTAACAGTTGTTGTTTTTTTGTACAACTTGACTGCTTCGTTTTGAATTGCTTTAAGCTGAATTATACCTACACAAATAACCATGCGAGAAAATGTTATTCTATTTTTTATAAAAATTTTATTCTTTAGTGTCTTGAAACACTCACATTCAAAAATTTGGGGTTAGTAAGATATTTTAATAGAAAGCTGAATTTTCAGCTTTTCAGCCATTACTCCATTCTTCAGTGTCACATAAACCTTCAGAAAACATTCTAATATGCTGATTTAAATGTGCTCAAGAAACATTCTTTTTATTATCAATGTTAAAAACAGTTGTGTTGCTTAATATTTTGGTGGAAATCCAAATTGAGTTTGTTTTTTAATTTAATTAATAGAAAGTTCACGTAGCCTCATTTATATTTGAAATATACATCTTTTGTAGCATTATGAATGTCTTCACTGTCACTTTTGATTAGTTTAATTGCTAAATAGAAGTATTAATTTATTTCAAATGAATCTTATTGACCCCAAACTTCTGAAAGTTAATGTATGTTTGCTTCTTAAAATATGTTATGAGGTAAAAGTGTAATGTTAGGTTGAACGTTTTATCTCAATTAACAGTTTTCCTTGTTACCCGTTTCTCACAACTTGACTGCCTTATTCTGTTTTAGCACTTTGAATTGCTTTGAGCTGAATTACACCTTGTGCCTTCTGCCATCTACACAAATAACCATGCAAGAACATCTGAATTTAACTTTTATTTATTTTTAATTTTTCATAGTCTTGAAAATTGCTACAGCATCTCACTCAGCTTTCAGCCATTTATGCTTTTAAAAACCTTTTTGTTCTGTTCACCACCTGTAGCGCTATGTAAAGATGTACTCAGGGGGTGTGAGCTCACTGGCTGAGCAAATAGCCAATCAGCTTCAGGCTAAGGACGACCCCAGGCCCTTGCTTGAGAAAAGGGATTTGGTAAGAATTATGGGTGTTGTTCACAAATGAGACTGCATAGCTCATTTTTGCTTTGGTACATGGCTAACTTGTAGCACTGAGAATCACCAACTCTGTGACCACAATGCATAAACCATGATTCAGTGCACTGGTAACTGGATCAAGACACTGCAGCAACGACAACCGGACAGGAATAACACCTATGAGATTCAATATAAGGCTAAAAAGTTGTTCTGTTTCGGCATTAAATCCATGTACTCTTATACTGCAACAGTTTTTGTTCCAAGAAAAATGATGTGAGAAAGGTTCACTGTATTGATGCTGAGCTGCAGATGAAACAGTGAACTGTTTTTCTTTCACTTGTCTTTAAACTACTATAGTAGTTTAGTATTTTTTTTATAATTTTGAAATTTTTTTTTTAATTTCTAAAATATTCCTAAATCTTTCATTTTTATAATTTCTAAATGTACATAATTTAAAAAATTTTAAAGTTATTTTTATATTTTATTTTAAAGGATGTAGTGTCAGTATTGGGAAATAAGAACACCTAGTTGTGTTGATTTACACAGATGTGATTATTTTAGTGTCTTTCATGCACCTAACTTTACACAAGAATTGGGTCTTCAGTTCCTCGAAGCACAGACGATCATAAATTATTTTGGTGCATGCTGTCTCTCTTTTGGCAGATTTTTAAGCACTTTGGTGCCACTCCTTGCTCTCCCTTAAAAAAAGACTCGCTTCTATGTCTTTCTCTCTGCAGGGTTCCTTGCGGAAGGAGTTCCCTCAGAATATTGGAGGCAGCGATGTGTGTTTCTTCTGTCGGAAGCGCGTCTATGTGATGGAGCGTCTCAGTGCAGAGGGAAAGTTTTTCCATCGCAGCTGCTTCAAGTGCGACTACTGCGGCACCACCCTCCGGCTGTCCTCCTACGCCTTCGATGTTGAGGATGGTATGAAATCCAAGCAGAAATAAAATCCCTCCTGATCATGTTATTCATACTGTAGCTACTTATAGGTTACCATCATTTTTTTCCTACATTACATTTTTTATTGTTCATTAACTTAAAGGATTAGTTCACCCAAAAATGAAAATTCTGTCATTAATTACTCACCCTCATGTCGTTCCAAACCTGTAAGACCTTCATTCATCTTCGGAACACAAATTAAGATATTTTTGATGGAATCTGAGAGTTCTCTGACCCTGCATTGACAGCAACACAACTGAAATGTTCTCAGACCCAGAAACGTAGTAAGGACATCGATAAAACTGTCCATGTGACATCAGTGGCTCAACTTCAATTTTGCAAAGCTACAAGAATACTTTTTGTGCGCAAAGAAAACAAAAATAACAATTTATTCAACAATTCTACTCCCCGAGTTAACATCCTCCGCCATTTTTGAGGGTACCAAGTAGGGGTGTGCGATATTGACAAAAAATAATATCTCGATATTTTCTGGGATTTTATCGATGACG
>NW_015555737.1:646399-661223 GCF_001515605.1 Sinocyclocheilus anshuiensis | reverse complement strand
CAGACAGCTCTCAGATTCCATCAAAAATATCTTAATTTGTGTTCCGAAGATGAACGACGGTCTTACGGGTTTGAAACGAGTTGAGGGTGAGTTTTTGGGTGAACTAACCCTTTAATATGAATTCTCTATAGAGCTGTTTTGATTAATGTATGCAGTTTCTTTAATTTCCTGCTTGCTCATAGTTTGCTGTCATGAGATGCTTTGTGACCAACACAGTGGGAAATTGTTGTATGAGACAGAGGGACCGTTTCTCTACATCAACGATTCTTTATTAACTATGAGCCATTTTGTACACTCCCACGTGGTGTAGTCACACATATGCACGTTAGGCGGAAATCAACCACATTTGTTGCATTTCGCATTTGATAAATCACTTCATTTGAGGTTTTCTCCGATTTATGTCCTGAAACAGATGCTAATGGAGTTCATTTGTGTGTGTTTTTGCTCTTGTAGGGAAGTTTTACTGTAAACCACACTACTGCTACAGACTTTCTGGTCTGGCACAGAGAAAACGGCCTGCGCCTGCTGCTGCTGCTCCCGTAAACCCCAAGGTAATGACTTCTTTAGCATCTGTGTTTGGGGAGAGATCAATGTTTTTTTTTTTTTTATCAGAGAGTTGTTTTTCTGACACTGTACATTCTATTTTAACTTTTTTTTTTGCTGTAATAACAAAAAAAGCTAATATATTCAGATGTTTTTTGTTGTGGTCATAGGAGCCCCAGGTGTTGGCGGTAACCCCCAACACAGTGGACGCCCCAGGCCAAGCCATAACTTCTCAGGCCCCTGTGGAACGCCAGCCCTCAGGTACCCACCTTTCCTCTTTAGGCCCCGTCCTGTGCCCCTCTCGAGGAGTAGGGGGCATTCTGCGCTCGTTGCGACGAGCGATGTCTTGGACCCGCCACCAGGTGGCGCACAATCCCTTAGATTCTCCTTTCCTCCTCGCCTATTGCGTTTGTCTGCTCTCCTGCTTTACTCTCAACATCCTGCTCAATATTCTCTAGCATGACCCCTTTCCGGCCTCTGAGCTTATCGGGGCACTTCCTGCCCGCACGTGCTGTGATTTCGAGTGATATTGTGCTTGTTTTGTGTATCCCTGGTGATGTCACAAATGATTAACTCATTGTAAACTGCTTGGCTGTATATAATATGTATAATATTCCGAGTGGTGCAGCCTAATTAAATCTCTTCTTTTGATTATGAGTAAACCATCCGGGCAAAAAAGCATATCAATTAAGTGTGTTAACTACTGTTAATTAATTACATGCATAATTTAGAGCTTTTAAAATGTGTGAAGTGACTTAGAAAAGTTTATACTCGTCAAATAACACATCACGTGTAATAATTATTAACCTTTTTTGCCTGCATGTGTTATAAATATTCTTTACTTATTGCCTGTTTTTGTTGCTCTCCTTTCTGTCCTTCCACTGTATAGATCTGTGATTGTGGTGCCTTTAAGTTTGTGATTGTACTAATTTCTGACCTGTGCCCCTTTTGTAATGTAGTGCTCGTATCAGTGCTTGTGATTGGTGGACTCTGTAAGCTTTACCTTACCCCTCTCCTATCAGAGCAGCTTGTTGCTGAGCTAGTGCCTGCATCTGTGCCTGTGATTGGTCTACACTCCCATCAGTCCTTGCATTTCTGTCCCAGTGTTTGTTCACCTCTTAATTCTCCTCTGCATAGTACTAACAACCACTGCTCGTGGCATGTCATGTGTGTATCACTGAGAATGGTTTACAATACAAAACATCCGGTGAGTTTGTGCTACTTAGGATGAAATATATAAAGTGTAAATGGTTATAGTGGTTTTAGCACGTTTTAGCAACATTAATATATTTCGCATAGAAATTTTAGAGGTTTGAATCTCATAAATAATTTTTCAGTTATATTTCACCTAAAAATAGCAAGAAAATAGAAATGATGTTTTGCATATAGAAAATAAAGCTTATTTTTTAGAACCGTTAAGATGTTTTGCATTTTGACATTATTTTCTTAGCTTTCGTTTAATGCAAAATCATTTGTATTACTGTTATGCCTAAGAAAATTGCATTATTATTCATATATAATTTGACCTGTTTATTTATGTTTTTTCATTGCAGTACTGAAAGTTTTATATTTATGGTTAACAGTAGACTTAGACTACAAATAATTGGCCTAAAAACAGAATTCCGTTTCCTCATGCAAATTTTTTTTTTTATACTCTTAGATTTTGGGGAAAATATGGCTGAAAAATGACAAATATGAAAGTAGAATGTGTCAGAATAAGAATATTATATTATTTATTTTTAGTATTCCTCTAGCATTTGGGTGATAAGATCAGATTCGTCTGGAATCATAGATATGCATCAAGTGAACACGACACACTATTTTATTCATGGGGTCTGTCACTACATAATCACTATATGAGGCATATTCGTTATTCAGTGAGTTCTGAATACATCGGTTATAATTCAGTTATGGGTGACGAGTTTTTTCAATCGATTCTTTTTATGTGGATTGCTTGCTTCATCCCTCTAACCACTTCCACCATCACAGTCATGTTTTTTTTTTTTTTTTAATTACATTCACAAAATGTTCTCACTGGCTTGATTTGGGTTTTGGGATTTGCTTCACTGGATAGACGTATTAGTCATACACATGTCCACCTGTTCATTAATGTTAAAAAGTTCATTAATATTAAAACAAAATTTACTCCATTTATCTGAGATGCTTTAATAGGAAGGGAAAAAGGCAAGGTAACCATAACTTGTATTTATTATTTAAGAACATATTTAAAGTATTTTCCTGACAACATGATATTTAAATCTAGAATATCTGTGGAATCATGAAGGCCAAATATTGCTTGTTTAAATAAAGTTAAAGAGTTATCACTTTGACTGTGTTTGTCTTATTTGTCTGAGTGGAAATGAATCCTTGTGCAGTAAAACAACCTTAAAAGAAGGTAGGGTGGGTGGACGGTAGATATGAATTATATGAAATAATAAACTTAAAATCTTTATTCATCTCTGGATTGACGCCTAATGATTTTAGCTTAAACTAAATCAAGAATTTATTAGTTATAATTATGATAATGCAAATATTATGCTAATTACTACCGTGACACCTCTACATACCAGCCCAGAGCCACTCCCTATTTGTTACATATTAACTATTTACATTAATTATATTTTCTCTCTTCTCCTCTTTTCTGTCCATCACAGTGACAGAGGTGAACGGGGTTACAGAGCCCAGCGTGGCCAAACGTCTTAAAGGGACTCCTGAGAGGATCGAGCTGGAGAACTACCGTCTATCTATGATGAGAGAGGAGGAGCTGCAGGAGGTGCCCGAGGAGACGCTGGCTGAGCACAACCTCAGCAGTGTGCTGGACAAAGCCACCGACATCGAGGAGGGATCCAGGTATCCCTCTCATCTTTATATCATGTTGGTTGCGCTGTTCTAGCGTGTTTCTATCATGTGAGCACCACTAATTATCAGTCATTTTCAGCCATTACATAATATAATGAAAACAGTGCTTGTTCATTAGTATTCCTTGGTACTTTACTAATATAATTCTGCTGTAATTAAAATGTGTGGCAACAGTGTTTGCAGTATTTTAATTAAAATTTTCCATGCTCTTTAGTTCCTGTTTCACATTATATTATATTATATTTTTAATGCAGAAGCTTAAATTAAAGTTCATTTACATTTGGCATATGGTAATTTGTTCAAGAAAAGTGACTTGAAGAATATCTACTGGAGTTCATCATTTGAGGACATAGTGTTGCCATTATTTGTTTATTTATTTATTTATTTTACCTGTGTTGAATTTCAAATGTTCTTGCTTGGAATCAAAACTTTTAAATATAAAAGTTTTTAAATATAAAAGTGTCCTAAATGAACATGAAATCAAAATAGTTTCTTAATACTCATTCATGGTCTTATTGAACAAACTTCTGCCATTCCGTTCTATAACTATCTTCACTAATCCTGTTATTTCAAACTTTCAATAAGGTTTTTTTTAATGCCATGATCATTTTATTTAGCAAGGATGCATTAAATTGATCAAATTTGACCATAAAAGATTAAAATTTTTACAAAAAAAACAAAAAAAATTTTTCCTCTATCTAGCTTTCTATTCATTACAGAACCTATGAAAAATTGCTTTACAGTATCTACAAAAAAATATTAAACAGCACAACTGTTCTCAATATTGATAATAAGAAATGTTTCTTAAGCACTGAATCAGCATTAGAATGATTTCAGAAGGAACGTATGGCACAGTTAAACTGGAGTAATGGTGCTGAAAATTCAGCTTTCTATTAAAATAGAAAAGTGTTTTTTAAATTTTAGTAGTGTTTCACAATATTACATTTCTTCTGTATTTTTAATCAAATGGTTTGGTTAGCTTAAGAGACAAGAGTCTTCTTTCAAAAACATAAAAAAATCTTACCAACCCCAAAACTTTTGAACTGTAGTCTAGGTAACTTGTTATTTTGTGAGTAAAAAGAGCAACCAGGGGTCATTTGGTGGTTTTTACTTATATTTACACTTATCCATCCCTACAGCAGCTCAGAGTCTGATATGGAGGAAGAGGATGAAGAACCGGAAGCGGCCGGCCCGTCTGATCTGGGTGGGGTTCCCTGGAAAGAGGCGGTGGAGCTCCACACTAAACTAAAGGGAGGAAGCGACCCTGGAGCAGCAGAAGATGATGATCGCCTTCATGACGGAGATGGCGAGATGGACGAGGATGAAGAGGAGGAAGATGAAGACGAGGAGGAGGAAGAAGAGGAATCGAGTGATGGTAAGATTCGCGTCAGTGCTGTTAGATTCATTGTACTTGTGAGGGTGTTAAAAGTGTCTCTACACAATGAATAATGGATGTAGATGGATGTCCTGGACAGAATGTCCAGTTTGATGGCGGTTCATTTGATTTTAGATGGAAAACTTGAAGTAGCTTATATTCTTTTTCTTTTTAGAAGATAATTTTAAAGAAATAGAAAGACTGTAATGTGTTTGCTCTGCAGAGTCTCATTTCCTCTGTCCACTTCATATCATCTTTATGTATGTGGCGTCTAGCTCCCCTGATTAGATATTAAATGTTCACCAGGGTTGTCTGCTGTCTCATATTCACAGAGAACTTCTAAAATAATTTTTTTTCTTTGAGTATGACTCTTTCTGATGAAAAATGTAAGACAAAAGATTTCCCAAGAGATTGCTCTAACCCTAGAGCTTCAGCCCCTGATGTATATTTTTTTTACGCTGATATATCTCATCAGTGAGACGCTGAATCATTCAGCAATTCTAAACTTGTTTATACTAATGTGCCACTGTTACTAGCCTTTTCAACCTTCTGCATTCTCAGATGTTTGCGGCATCTCTGGCAAATGAACCAGTTTTCCTTTTCCAACTGTGTCTTGTATTTCTCCTTTATAAAAAGAACCTTTTATAACTTTCTTTGACAAACGTTTTAATAAGAGTCAAACTATTTTACATGGTGAAATCTAACAAATAGCTATTGAAATTATTGAATTATGGAGCACCTGTCAAACAATCAGAATCAAAGACTGTACAATGCCATGGTATAACATTTTTTTTAGACAACAATATATAGTACTTGTTTTATACTGTCATATTACATAATTCCAAAGATTTGCCATATTTTGTCAGGTCATTGCTTTAGCTCAATAAAATAAATAAATAAATCACCCAAATCAGTGCCAAGTCCATACTGTAGCTGATACTACTGTTGAAGTCCTCAGTACTTCAGTCTCTGAATGTTATCGGAGGTTCCTTGTTCTCTGGATCATCCTGTTCTGTGACAATATTATTTTTTCCCCATCTTTTGCCTGTCACTTGTCTCTTGATCCTCTGCTCCGTCTTTTCCATCACTGTGTGGATGTGCGTGTGCTGGGGTAATTGTATGGGATGACAGCGGGAGAGTATTTCCCCTGGGACAGGGAGCTTCAGGCAGGTCTTTGGTTCGAGAATCTCACAAATGAAGAGGATACCGGTATATTTAAAGGTAGTGATGCCTGTGGATGCATTTGGCTTTAGCACACGCCGATACCTCATAACTTCATCAGTAACTAAAGAATTATTGTGCTAACACAATTTGCCTGTGTTTCTCCTGCTTTCCTCCTCTTTTTATTAGCTCTAGATGTGTTTTAATTGAATAAGGCTGTGAAGCTTTTACCATTAAACTAATTGTTAATTGCTGTCTTTTTCTGTAATGTTGTTTGGGGTTGAAAATGGCGTGCATTCACACCACCGTGGTGTTTTGAATGAGATTTTTCAGGGTGTTTTCACACTTGCTTTGATTGTTTGGTCTGAAACTGAGCTTATTTCATTACCACAAAGTACCACTGTTAATACTAGCGGCATCTGTTTATTACTATATCTGAGTAACAGGAAGAGAAGATGCCAGCTTCTATGCTTGCTTTTGTTGTTTTACCAAACCTTAAAGGGATAGTTCACCCTAAAATTTATATGACTGACTTCTGTGGAACATAAAGATATTTTGAAGAATATTAGTAACAAAACCATTTTGGTTACCATTGACTTACTTTATGTGGACAAAACAGACGTTTCTCATTTTTATTTTATGTTTCGTGGAATAAAGTAATACAAGTCATACAGGTTTGGAATGACATGAGGTTGAGTAAATGATGACAGAATTTTCATTTTTGGGTAAACTCATTTAACACACAGAAAACTGCATTAGCGTCTGCTGTAAATGTATTGAAAATAATGCATGCAAGAATGCATGAAATTTCTGCGACGAGATGGTATGACAAATGCATTATAGGCCTACTTTAAGGATCAAATTGTTCACTAATTTGGCCTGACTGTGATCCATACATGAACCATAACCCAGACTACAGTTTCAAGCAGACTTGGACACAGATTGCGGTTTCACGCCAGTTAAATGAACTGAACACTGACATCAAGTGTACTCAAGTTCACACCAAAAGCTCAAGTGTGAAATCACCTGTAGAGTTGATTGTTGCTTTTTAAAAATTGCTGTCATATATGAAGGAGCCTTTTCTAATGCATGCTACTTTTCGTATGCACTAACTTGCCACTTTACAGTCTATTCTAAACCATAATGTTCTCCTTTCTTTTTGTCTTCTTCAATGTATCTGTCTGACTGTTCATGGCTGCTGAATCTCACTCTCTGTTCACTTTGCTGCCCATGGGGACTTTTTTGTGGCCTGGACCTTTTTACTTTTCGAAAAAATTGGATTTTCTGTTCCTGACGTGCTAATGGCCTCGCCAATTAATCCTACAAAATGATCGTGTCACCTTAATGGCTACCCGTAATGCCACCATGCAGCTAGGAACCTGCAAATCCAGCAAGCCATACATCCAGTAGACCCTCTAGACAACCACTGGACATCCAAACAAGCTGAGGGGCTGGTTGAGGGCCACTCGATGTCACCCTTAGGCTCTCAGCCCTCGCTGAACAACACCCAGCTCACACAGCCCACCTCCTCCACAGGTAACCCCATGTGGAGGAGTCATACCTGGGCCCTGTGGCTTTTGGGGGGTAGTAGATGGTGCACTTTACACCTGGTGTTAACATGCATCTCATATGTTTTTCTGTGTAATTGGATTTCGGGAGTAAAATATGTTTTTCAAGTTTGTTATTGGTCGATATTGTATGTTTAATATGCATGCTCTTTCCTCTGTTTTTACATTTAGATTGCCTTTGCCATCATCTGCTGTAGCACTTACTTAAATCTTTTAAAAAGACTAAATTAATAACAGTTAAACTGAATTTTTGTCAATTTTTTTTACAGAATTTTACATTTGGCATGAAAATAATTATCGTAATCATCCAGAATTTTAATAGTAGTGAATCCCTACTAGTATTTATTGCTGTTCACTTTTGGCTGGATCAATTGAGATGAATGTTGCCAGGTGTAAAGGAGATTGTTGTATGTGCGATTGCTTTTCAATGTGAACTTTCTCTGGTTTCATCCACAATAGCATGTAGCTTGCTTATTGTACTTTCTACAATCTTTTATCTTGCTTTAATACTTTTTATATATCACACTTTGTCATTGCTGTGACATTATGTTGACCTTTTACGGGTTGACATATTTGTTCTCCTATATTTTGTGTCCTTATATTTCACTTTATCAACATTGTGGATATTGGGGCATTCCTAACTAAGTATATGCCCCTTTTTCTGTTAATTTCTTTGATTTATTGATGAATGTATGTGTTTTTATTTTTTGTTGTGTCTGTGCATTTCATGTACTTGTTCCCATTCTCATTTTCCATTGGTTTAATTGTAGCCCCCTCCCACAAAGCCATGCGTCATGAGACTGTCAGAGCCTGGTTGGACTCGATGTCTGGAGGTAGAGAAGAAAACAAGACCAGCAATTTATATTAGTGCCTAATACACACATCAGTGCATGGCAATACTATTGAACACTTAACACCACTGCAATCATTGTTGAACATTGATTGCATGTTAAAACATCACATTCAAATACAAGTTGATGCTACTGCATGCTGGAGTGGCGAGACAGCGTTTGGTGTGATAGCTATTATCCTTCAGCTTAATCCAAACACACTGAATAATGCATGCATTTCACATGTTTCTTCTGAAATAATACAAATTATAAAATGTTCTTAAAAGTAAAACCAGAGTACAGACTGTTAAATAAAGTCATATACTCAAGTATATTGTTCCAGGATGCGTGTGGTGCATCTGTGGAGGACACAAAGTGCTTGTTGTGACATAATTGCAAGGCATTTCATCTGTACAGTGCAAGGCCACAGAGAGGTCAAAACCAAAAATAACTAAAAACGTTTCTGAGTTTTTTTGTGTCACAGAGAGCGGACACGCAAAAGATACAATAGCCTTGAGCATGTCACAGATGTGCAAGAAGGAAATAGACTGAAAAGGTTGTACTATTCTGTACTATTGTACAGAATAGTACAATAGGTTGTACTATTCTGTACTATTGTTGTACTATTCTGTACTATTGTTGTACTATTCTGAGGCTTGCAAAAAATCTCTACTCAAGTTCAGAACTTTTGTCTGAATTATATCGTTAATGAATTAAAAAAGTGGTGGTGTGTGGAAGGGGGTGTCTCAGCTAAATCTCCCTCTTTATTTATGTTTGTAATGTTCAGTTTGGTGTCATTGCATTTCATTCACAACTCTTTACTCACTCCTTCTCAACAGCTGCTGATTTTGAGCCCAGTCCATTTGACTGTATTGTAAATGGATACTTGCATGTGTTTAAATACTAATCCCATTTGTTTATTTCTACATTTTGTCATGTGCACTCATTGTACTGTATGCTTACTTTAATGTTCCCTCAAGACCATCGTTTATTAGCAACATGATTAATACATTCTGTGCTTGTTCTTTTTGTTTTTTTTGCACACATTCATTATTTAGCTGTTTTGTGTTGCTTACACCTTGTGCGCACGGAAGATCTTCTAATAGTCATGAGTATAGTTTAACAGTTTTTACCTTTTCTTTTAGACTTTTGCCCAACATATTCAGCTTATTTTTCTTCTCCTGTGATCCCAGAGCCCTGTGAAGAGGATGATGACCCAGAAGCAGAAGCAAGCAGTCCTGACTTTGAGCCAGGCACTGAAATAGATCAAGGTTTGTCAAGTCCATTTTTCTATTTACTTGCTGTGATATCATTATGCCTTCAGAAAGGTTAAAGCGTTAACTGTTAGAATTTAATTGACTGAAAACACCTTTCACTCCTTTCCTAAGTAAAATTAGGTTAACAGACTTGACATTTAAAGATAATCCCCTACTGCCAAATATACGATACATTTGTTTTATGTAAGTTAGTTACTTTCAGTTGTCCTTGAAAGGATTATGTTTACAAAAAAGCTTTCCCTTTTTGTAATTTATTTTGATTATTTAAAAAGGCTAAATAGGGTTGACACAACCTGGTGCTTTTTTAATAATACATTGTCTACAGAAATTAATACAGACAAAATGGTTGCTTTTAAAATATGTATTTCCATGTATTTTAAACAGGCTTTCACACTGTTTTAATTTGTTTAATGTCACAGAGGACATTCCCTCAGATGCAGAGGCTGAAGCTCGTTCAAGTTGCATAGATGAAGTGGTGACGCTTCCAGTGGATAATGGCAAAGCAGAGAGCCAGGGACATGTTTCTAACACTGGTAATCATAACCTAATCATAATCATATAAATTCATGCCTTTTCCATTTCTGTTTGAGACTGATGATTGCAAATGTTCATGCACTTGCATAACTTGTGTCTCTGAACACATTACATCAATGTCTTGCTTCATAATTATGCAGGCTTTGATGATTAAAATCTCAACACAAGGGGATTTTCTATGTCCATCAATATTTGAGCCAATTTAATTTTTCCTCGCAGAGAAAACATCTGCAAATCCAAGGGAATTGATTGTGGACGTTGTGCTGTCTCCAATCCAAAAACCTGCTTTACCCATTGAAGAGGTAATACGGGGTTGTGGGATCAAAATGTCTTAGACCTCACTTTTTTGCTTTGTATTTAAAATGACAAAAGTCTCTGCATACTATAAAATTACCATTTACAACTACCATTAGTTTTCTCTTTCTACAGGTGAAAGAAGTTTCTCCTGTTATTCTAGTTAAATCTCCTGGTGCACGGTTTTTCCCTGAGCCCTATCTACCTGATAATGTCAAACCGAAAATTCCCCTTGATGCTAAAAGTCCCCATTCTCCTGTTGCTCAAATTGTTGCGCTATCGCCCATCTGTTCCCAACCTGTTTCACAACCAGAGACGGCGAATCCCAAATCTCCTGGCCAGCCCGAGCCTTGTGCCTGCTCTCCAACAAGTAATCCTTTATCTCCAATATGTACCCAATCACAACCCTGCCACGAGCCACCCTCACCCCTCTCCACAAGCTCCCCTGTCAGGACTCAGCCAGTCCCAGCAGTCACTTCCACTCCTTTGGCTAAACCTGCTTCTGAGAAGAGAACCAATGAACCCTTGAAGGATTCAGTGCCTGAGGAAACCCCCGTCAGGAAAACAGACCTCATTGAGGAGTTCTGGTTGAAGAGTGCAGAGATCAGAAAGAGTTTAGGACTCACTCCACTGGAAAGAAGCAAAACGACAGTGGAGAAGAACATTGTGAAAACTCCAACGTCTGAATCATCATCTCCAAAGTCTTACACCCCAGAGGACTTTTCTGAAGAGCAGAAGCCTACTTTCACAGGCCGTTCTATCATACGCAGAATTAACATTACCTTGGAGGGTCAGGTTATATCTCCGGTGGAACCTAAGAGTAATGGTTCTGAGAAGAAAGACTTGAGCAGCAGTTCTGGGTTGGGTCTTAATGGAAGCGTGACTACCAGTCAGACAGCAGCTAGTGACAGCTACAACAACTCTGATTCTACCATGCTAACCCCTCCTTCCAGTCCCCCACCACCTCCACCAAATGAGAAGCCAGCTTCGCTCCAAAACAAAAGGCCTCAGGTGTCCTGGGACAACCTCCTTGAAGCCACAGAGGAACCTAAACCTAAGACTACACCCCCTAAACCGAAGACTCCAGTTAGTCCTCCTCAACCAAAACCAGTTACGGCTCCAGTTCCAGACCCTAGAACTAACCCACCTGTTGTTATGAGGGTAAAGGAACCGAATAAACCACACCGTGAAGAAGTGAGAAAGTCTTTTGTGGAGTGTGTAGATGAGATCCCATTTGCTGACGACGTTGAAGACACATACGATGACCGCACTCCAGACACAAGTGGTCTGGAAAAATTTTGCACCCCGCCAACCAGCAAGGTCAACCGGGAGAAACCGCCTTTGCACTTGGCGCTGGCAATGGAAAATGGCAAGCCCAACATACCTGGTGGAGTTTCCCGGACAGCAAAGGGTCCCCAAGATTTTTCTCCCGAAGCCAAGGAGATCGCAGAAGAGCGAATGCGGGCACGGGAAAAGTCTGTGAAGAGCCAAGCTCTAAAGGACGCCATGGCCAAGCAGCTTACTAAGATGAAAGAATCAGATGCTGCCAAGGGTGCTGTGGCAAAAGTTGCCTGGAATGTTCCTGAGACAACAAAGAAAAACAAAAAGCAATCAAACACACCCAAGGACTCTGCAGTGAAGGCTTTGGAGTCCAAAAAGCAGACAGACACACTACCTGACCGTGTCTTCACCACACCAACCAGTAAGAACTTGGACAGTTCTGTCACATCTTCAGAAAGCTCAACAGGGGGCAAAAGCAAGAAGCGCAGCTCACTGTTTTCTCCACGCAAGAACAAAAAGGAAAAGAAAGCCAAAAATGAAAGGCTCTCTGGCACAGAAGAGACTCCACCCAAACACAAGTCCCTGTGGAAGACCGTGTTCTCTGGTTACAAGAAGGACAAAAAGAAGAAAGACGGCAAGTCATGCCCAAGCACATCTTCAAGCTCTACAACTGCAGACTCAGGGAAGAAGAAAGAATCACCACTGGACAGGTCCTCAGGTCAGCTAGAAATGTTTTATTTGAACAGCTCCACCTTTGTCAGAATTCGTCATTGTCTATGCTAGCTCTGTTCCAAAATCTAGTGTGAATCCTAAATAGCCAGCTCCTTTTCAAGACAGCATCAAAACCTTCATTGAACCTCATTAGTGACCGTTTTGGAATGCGCTTGGATTCAACTCGCAAATGATTTCATTGGATAATGTTGTGATACCTTTAACAAGCATGAAAGTACATTGCACAAAATATTGTGTAAATATGCTTTTTTATATATACATTGAGCTAGGATTATTAATACTTCATGGTGTTGATTGAATAATTTGTTGCTCTATAATCAACATCTTGCCTTATCCAAAAATTTTGATTTGTTTGCTTCCTTTAATTGTCACAGTGCATTGTGGGTTTCCCTTTTTTCACAAAAAGTATATTTGTGATGCTACTTTAGAATTTGGTGACCTATAAAATGGCTCACTTCAGACCCTCATTGGTTATATTCAAATCTTGCAGAATTTTGCTAAGTTTATTTAACTTGCACATTTTCTCAAAGTCTCTTTCAACTGGTGATTTTCTTAAGCAAAGTTCTCTCTAATTTACTGATGTAGATTTACGTCTGAGGAGAAATCTCAGCTTTTCTGAGGACTCTGATCTCTCCTGTGACGATGTTCTGGAAAGATCCTCTCAGAAGTCCAAGGGTGATGTAAGTATATAATATTTACAGAGCCTCTTTTTTCATTCGAGTCAAATGTATGTATTTTTTTTCTGCAGTCTCGAATTTTAATGAAATCTTTTACTCTTCTCAGCACCATGTGGACCTGTTTGACTTGGTATCAGATTTTTAAAAAGAGGCAATTAAAGAGGAGAAATCCAAAGAGAAAGATAAGGACAGGGCGAAGGAAAAAGGAAAAAGAGTAACAGAGAAGGGCAAGGAAAGGTCAAAAGAGAAGGAGAATGAAAGAAGAGTCAAAGAAAAGATTGTGAAAATGAAGGATGTGCAACAGGAGAAAGGAAAAGAGGAAGAGGTATCTGTGATGTATTGCACAGCAGCTAGAAGCTACTGGGTTTCAGACAGAACATGAATGCAACACTATGCCACTATGTACAGCATTCTGTTTCATTCATAACCTGTAAGAAATTAAGTATCTTTAGCTTTGCTGTGTTTGTGTGAAGGTGAATAGAGAGACTGGAATAGAGAATAGAGAGTGGAATAGAAAGTGTAGAAGAACAAAAAATCATAGTGTCCACCAGAATTCATAGAATTAAAAAAAAAAAAAGTTATAGTAGGCACTTTTAGAGTGCAGTGTTCATTTGGCTTTCATAACTAGCCTAGTTGTGGATATGAAGCTGTGGTCGTGACACAGGTAGTTTGTGTTGCTGATGTTATTGTTTTTTTTTTTTTAAGTGTTCTGTTTGTCCAGATTATTATTTTTTGTATTATTATTTTAGTTTAGTGTTGTTTTTTCAAGACAAATTTGCCTTTGGTTTAGTCACTGATTCAGTAATGTTTTAGTATGTACTCTTACCCTCTATCAAGTCTTTTAGAGTAATCTTTTAGTCCAAAAGGTCCAAAATTAACTTTTTGCCACACTTGCAAATGGTGGGTGAAAATTTTTGGCCATAGGTGTTTTTTTTGTATATATTCCTTTTCTTACTAGTTTTGTTGGTTAATGTTTTGTTGGTGATGAATATTTCATGTACTGTCTGTAGCCAAGTTTCCATCCAGTTTTTGCGCTGTTTTGTTATCGACAAAGAGAATGTGTGTAAAGAAACGTTGCGAAAATTGCTGTCTACAGACTGTTTCCACCCAACTGGCCTTTTACCGATAAAATGGTGTGCGTGATGACGTCATCCCTAAAAACACGAATTGTCGCATAAGTTTTGGTGTATCGCAAAAAATTGTATAGGCCTACATAAAATAATTTTTATTAACAAGTTTCATGAGTTGTTTTTTTTTTTTGTACTTTGTTATAGACTATTTAGATACTTGATCATCAAGCAGTATTCATAAATAGGTGCAGTTGTATTAGCTTATCATTATTTTTCTGATTAACTTTGAGGAAATGTTCATTTCGGTTATTTCTCCTAACCAACATCCGACGGTCGTTAAGCCATTATTAACCGACAAGATTGTTAAATTGTTTTCCTGGGATTCATTTTATACACGCAAAAAGCAGCATAAACAACAGAACGTGAGGATTCACATGGTCACGTCACGCACCTGCAGCGCTTCTGCGAACGGAGAAAAACATAATAAAGCTATATATAAAAGAAATAAATAGGCCTATATGCGAAATATATTTTTCTAAATAATAAATTAAAGGGGTCATCGGATGCCCATTTTCCACAAGTTGATATGATTCTTTAGGGTCTTAATGAAAAGTCTATAACAT